>NC_080542.1:6573042-6640021 GCF_028640845.1 Ahaetulla prasina
AATCATAACCTTCTATATTCAAAATTCTTTCCTCTGTTAAATTAAACCAATCACTTATTGCAGAGAGCAGCTGCTTCATAGTATAATTTAAAATTGGGCATTTTTAAACCTCCCCTTTCCCGAGAATCTTGAATTATTTTCATTTTAACCCTAGCTTTTTTACCTTCCCATATAAATTTATTAATTCCCTTCTGCCATTCCTCAAGATTCTTATCTTTCTTAATTATTGGTATCATTTGAAAGAGGAATAAAAATCTAGGTAAAACATTCTGTCAGCCTCCACTCCACTCTTCATTTACTTTTAAATGATTATATCAGTAGATAGAATGTAAAATGTTTATTTCTGTATTATAAACTCTTAAGATCATGAGATGTATCATACCACCGTCCGGGGTAAGGGAAGGAGCTTATTAAGTGTGTCGGCTGACATAACAGGGAGGAGGATGATTAATGATTGAGTGTTATCAGCGCTTAACCGACACTGCTCCTATTGACTGACATCCAGAGACCTGTGGAAGAAGATTACCAGAATATGAAGGAGTTGGCATTGGACCAGACCAGCCGGATAGAATCAAGATCGCGTTAAAAGTGTTAATACCACATTGTAATGCTTTGGTAAGGCCACACTTGGAATACTGCATTCAGTTTAGTTGCCACGATGTAACAAAGAAATAAATTCCATTTTAAAGAACTGAGCTTACAGCTACCAATAAGTTGGACTGGGGGTACGGTTAGAAAAGTGATATGAATAAAAGTCGATAGATAGATAAACAATGTTGATAATGAAAAATTAAATGAGGGAAATGAGAAAAAACAAATAGAAATCCAGGGGTTTTTCTGTTGGGGGCGAGTCATTGGCCCCGATGGAAAGGGTGCGCAACTTGGACGTTCTCCTGGATGGACGGTTGTCTTTTGAAGATCACCTGACGGCCGTCTCCAGGAGAGCTTTTTATCAGGTTCGCCTGATTCGCCAGTTGCGCCCCTTCCTTGACCGGGATGCCCTATGCACGGTCACTCATGCCTGCACCGCTGATTACTGCAATGCCTCACATGGGGCTTCCTGAAGAGCACCCGGAGGCTACAGTTGGTCCAGAATGCAGCTGGGTGATAGAGGGAGCCATGGCTCATGTGACACCACTACTGCAGGCTGCACTAACTACCTGTGGTCTTCCGGTGCACTTCAAGTGCTGGTTACTACCTTAAAGCGCCCATGGCTTAGGACCTGGTTACTTACGGGACCGCCTACTGCTGACTACTCCACCCATGCGCTCTCACAGAGAGGGACAGGTGCCATCTGAAACAATGTTTTTCTCAGAAGAAGTTTCTGTGCTATCTAATGAACTGGAGAACTTCCTGACCTTCGAACCTTTCGCCGTGAGCTGAAGACGTGAGCAGAATTCATCCGTGCAGGACTGGCATAGGGTTTTAATTTTTATTTGGTTTTAATTTTAGTGGGTTTTATTGTTTTAAAGATATTTTAATTCGGGCCAAATTGAATAAGTTTTTAAAATATTATTTTATTCTGTATTTATTCTGTTGTTTTTTATCTGGCTGTAAACCGCCCGAAGTCCTTCGGGAGAAGGGCGGTATAAAAATGTGATTAAATAAAATAAATAAAAATAGATATCACCAGAGTAAATGGCAAAGGGGGATGGGGTTGGGGAAGGAAAGAAGATTATAAATTATGAAATGATAGATTGGGTAAAATGGAATAGAAATGGAAAAGAAATATATATATAATATTAGAAAATTGGAGTTGCTCGGTTACCAAACAAGGGAAATACTATACAACAAAGAAGAAAGAAGGAAGAGAGGAATAGAGGTAAAGGAAGAGGAGGTGAAGGAGAGAGAGGGATGGAAGGAAGGAGAAGGAGAGGAAGATAGGATAGGGGAGAAGAGTAGGAGAAAGGAGGGAAAGAGGAGAGGATTGGGGAAGAGGAAGGGGAAAGAGGAAGGAGGAGGGAGAGGAGGAGGAAGAAGGTAGGAGAGGCGAGGAGGGAAGGTGGGAAAAGAGGAGAAGAAGGTTTGTTGTATAAGACGCAGCTTAGTTTTTGGGGAGGAATATTTTACTGGTTTTTATCCCCTGATTGGGCACTTGGGCTGGCAGCAAGCATTTGGCCAGCTCAAAAAAGAGGAGGAAAAGAATCTGGCACTTGGAAAGACGTAGAAGGCAGAATTCAGCACTTGCCAACATTGTGTTCAGTTGACGTGGCTGTCAAGTCAACATCTTTTCCGGGATCAGCCTTCCTTGAACGGGATGGGTGGAGATCCGACTGACTTTGGCCACAGAACCAGTAGTAAATAAATTTGAATACCACCACCGTTTACAAGGGTATTAAAACTCCACGTACAATTGCTAAGATATACTGTATTTTTCGGAGTATAAAACGCACCGGAGTATAAGACGACCTTAGTTTTTGGGAGGAATATTTACTGGTTTATCCCTGATTGGGCACTCGGGCTGGCAGCAAGCATTTGGCCAGCTCAAAAAAGAGGAGGAAAAGAAGCTGGCACTTGGAAAGACATAGAAGGCAGAATTCAGCACTTGCCAACATTGTGTTCAGTTGACGTGGCTGTCAAGTCAACATCTTTTCTGGAATCAGCCTTCCTTGAACGGGATGGGTGGAGATCCGACTGACTTTGGCCACAGAACCAGTAGTAAATAAATTTGAATACCACCACCGTTTACATGGGTATTAAAACTCCACATACAATTGCTAAGATATACTGTATTTTTCGGAGTATAAAACGCACCGGAGTATAAGACGTACCTTAGTTTTTGGGGAGGAAAATAAGAAAAAAGCTGATTGGCAGGTGGATCAGCCTCCCGGAATACCCCCCATCAGCTGTTCCCAGAGGTGAATTTTAGCAACAGGTTCCTTGGTTGTGAGCTCTATGTCTTGCTTTTTTTTTTTTGCTTTTTTTTTTCCTGCTTTCAGAAAAAACTTTTTTCTGCCTCTGAAAGCCTCCAAAACAGAACTTCAGGAAAAAAAAACCTCTGAAGCTCTGTTTGGGGGCTTTGTTTCTGAAGCTTCATTTCTGATGCTTTTTTCAGCCTCTGAAACCTCCGTTTGAGAAGCTGGATGGGGCTACATTCCGAATATAAGACACATCCAGATTTTCATCCTCTTTTTTGGGAGGAAAAGGTGCGTCTTATATTCCAAAAAATATGATATACAGACTATGAAATACAAGTTGGATAGGCCAAAATGGAAGAAGGAAAGTTTTACCAATGGGGAGAGGGGGTCATGCAAAAAAACAAACAAAATCAACATCAAAAATATTGGAAAAAAATACAACAATCCAAACAATTCTAAAAAGTAAAATAAAATCTGAAACCATGGAAGTTTAAGAGAGGAATAGTGTATTTCCAGAAAATGTATCTGAAAAATAATATAATTTTGTAAGAGTGATGAATGTTGATAACGTATCTATACTGTACTGTACGGTATTGTACTGTTCTGTACCGTACCGTACCGTACCACACTATTATTATACGATTACAGTAACTGACTGGTACTTGAAAGACCTGTTGGACTTACGATTCCTTCTGAAAGATTTGTCTTATGTGCCACTTTTTCTCTTTTCCCCACCAGGAAGTCCTTTATCCTCTACATGGGGCTGCCCTTGAAGACCGTACTGAAGCTATGACTGGTAGAAGATCAAATGTGGGCTGCTCAGGGTTCGCAGGGGTTCGGGAGAACCTCTAGCCAAGATTCTGTTCAGTTCAGCCTACTTTAGAAATGTTACTCCAGATTAGTTCTCTACTTCTTCTTTTCACCTTTTTCTTTCATCAGCACACAGTCACTTGTCTTTCAGTTCGTTTAGCAGCTGCAGCCAGGAGGCCCTTTGCCCAATAAATGCCCATCCAAGGAATGCAAGCATGAGAAAAAGAATGTTTGACCAGCGGTGAAATTCAAAAATTTTCCCTACCAGTTCTGTGGGCATGGCTTGGTGGGCATGGCTTGGTGGTGGTGGGAGTCATGTGACTGGGTGGGCATAACCAACTTTTAAAAACTTTTTAAAGCATTTTTTAAGTAAAAACAGTTTAAAAAAAGTTCCAACGATCAGCTGTGACAATTACCTGTGCCCCCAATCATCAGAACCTTTTTTAAAAAAACTTTTTAAAAGCATTTTTTACTACCTATTCACCTGAATTGGGAGTTTAAAAATGCTAAAAAAAAGTAAAAAAAAAAAGAGGTTCCGATGATCAGCTGTGACAATCAGCTGTGCTGCGGAATCATCGGAACCTTTCTTTTTTTACTTTTTTAAAGCATTTTTCTACTATTGGTTCGGCCACATAGGTAGTAAAAAGTGCTTTAAAAAAGTTTTTAAAAGGTTCCGATGATCACGCAGCACAGCTGATTGTCAGAACCTTTTTTTTTACTTTTTAAAAGCATTTTTTACTATCTATTTGCTTGAACCGGTAGTTAAAAAATGCTTTAAAAAAGTTAAAAAAGAGGTTCCAACAATCAGCTGTGCTGCGCAATCATCAGAACTTTTTTTTTTTACTTTTTTTAAAGCATTTTCCTGTTACGGTTTGGGCAAACAGGTGTTAAAAAAATGCTTTAAAAAAGTTTTTTAAAAAAGGATCAGACACTTTTTTACTTTTTTAAAGCATTTTTCATTTCCGGTTTGGGCGAACCGGCCTGAACCGGTAGCATTTCAACCCTGTGTCTGATGGACTTCTGAAGAGGAAGCCTATCAGAGACCAGTGGTCTTTCAAACAACCTAGCCCAGTGCCTATTCCTCCCACCCCTACTTGCCCCACCACCTCTGCTCCCAATCAAAAACCTCTGTTCTCAAATTAAAACCATGGCTTTGTATCAAGAATGTGTTGAGTAGAATTTTGTTGTTTCAGGAAGGACAGAAGAGGTCAGGTCCGTGAAAGGAGAGTATTGATTTGTAAGCACAACTGATATTTACTGATGAATATCTGCAGCACATCATTTTTTCTCTCTGAATCACACACTGTACTTTCGTTCTGTCACACAACCCCCAGGGAGAAGCAAGACATGAAGGAGACGCATTTATTTTGCTGGCACAACTCAACAATCGACATGTCCTTATTGCATGTATTAATTACCGGATAGCTCAGGCTGGTAAGGCCTGTTATTAAGAACACAAAAGCCTGCAATTACTGCAGGTTCAAGCCCAGCCCAAGGTTGACTCAGCCTTCCATCCTTTATAAGGTAGGTAAAATGAGGACCCAGATTGTTGGGGGGGGCAATAAGTTGACTTTGTAAAAATATACAAATAGAATGAGACTATTGCCCTATACACTGTAAGCCACCCTGAGTCTTCGGAGAAGGGCGGGGTATAAATGTAAACAAAAACAAAAAAATTATCATTTAACAAAATGGCCCAGAGGAATTTCCCAATCTTTTCTTCTGCTTCGTGCTTCTCAGCTCCCTTTTGGGCACTGCTAGAAAGAGCTTCATAACGGATGACTGCCATCTTGAATTGCACCCAGATACTTACTGGCAACCATTGCAGCTCAGGTAGATGTAGGGACACATGGATGTAATATGAAGTCCCCATTACTGCTCACAATGTTTCATCTTGTTCAGGATGGGCTTCAAAAATTTAAAGCAAGGGGTTCTCTGCCAGGTTGCTGGGTGGGTGTGGGCATGGTGGGCATGGCCTAGTCAGCCTCCTGCACCATGGCAGGGTGTGTTGTGACTCCGGCTCCCCAGCCTGAGGTGGGGAGGGGGACAGAACATCGTGTGTGTGGCGTTTTTGCTCTCTCTAGGCTCTGGAGGTTTTTTTCAAGCCTCCGGGAGTGTCAAAATGTTTTCCCCAGGTTCTGGAGGCTCTCAAACTTTTGATAGCCCTGTTTTTCGCCCTCCCTGAGCCTTTGCACGTGTCCTGCACTTACCTGCATCCAAATGGGGCCATGTGGGGACTCCTGGGAGGGGAGGGGCAGGGTAGGCGGGGCCAGCCAGGAGTGGGATTTGGAGGTTCTCCAAACTGAACAGAATCTTGGCTAGAGGTTCTCCCGAACCCCTGCGAACCCTCAGCAGCCCACACCTGATCTTCTACCAGTCATAGCTTCAGTACTGTCTTCAAGGGCAGCCCCATGTAGAGGATAAAAGACTTCCTGGTGGGAAAAAGAGCAAAAGTGGCACATAATAAAAATCTTTCAGGAAAAATCGTAAGCCCAACAGGTCCCTCAAGTACCGGTCAGTTACTGTAATCTTATAATAGTAGTGTGGTACAGTATGGTACAGTATGGTACAGAACAGTACAATACCATACAGTACAGTATAGTTACGTTATCAACATTCATCACTCTTACAAAATTGTATTATTTTTCAGATACATTTTCTGGAAATACACTATTTCTCACTGAAACTTCCATGGTTTCAGATTTTATTTTATTTTTTAGAATTGTTTGGATTGTTGTATTTTTTTCCCAATATTTTTGATGCTGATTTCTGGTTAGGGTTTTTTTGCATGACCCCCCCCCCATTGGTAAAACTTTCCTTCTTCCATTTTGGCCTATCCAACTTGTATTTCATAGTCTGTATATCATATTTTTTGGAATATAAGACGCATCTTTTCCCCCCAAAAAAGAGGATGAAAATCTGGATGTGTTTTAGACTCCGAATTTAGCTCCATCCAACTTCTCAAACGGAGGTTTCAGAGGCTGAAAAAAGCATCAGAAATGAAGCTTCAGAAAAGAAGCCCCCAAACAGAGCTTCAGAGGTTTTTTTTTTCCTGAAGTTCTGTTTCGGAGGCTTTCAGAGGCAGAAAAAAGAAAAAAATGAAAGCAAGGCACAGAGCTCCCAACCAATGAACCTGTTGCTAAAATTCACCTCTGGGAACAGCTGATTGTATTCAGGCGATCCATCTGTAATTTTTTCTTTTCCTAAAAACTAGGTGCGTCTTATACTCCTGCTTTATACTGAAACAGTATATCACATTACAGTGTATGTGAGTTTTTTTGTTTTTGTTTTATTCAAAAGTTTTACAAAAAAATTTTCCCCTTTCCCCAACCCCCCTTCACTAATACCTCCTCCCCCTGACTTCCCGGAACAAGCACAAGGTATAGTTAAAAATAAAACAAACATATGCTAAGAAAATTTTCCCCCAAAACTATTATACCAATTTTCCCCTCTAGCTCTGACTTCCTCCTAACATAACCAAAATCCTTCAGAAAAAAAAATATTAACAATTAACAGTAATAAAATATATAAATCAATACAACAAATTAATCCTAAAGTATTTAAAACCAACTAAAGCATAAAAATCCAATCCAATTCAAAAAATATCTCCCTTATAGCTTCTATAACCATATAATTTCCCCCCCGGGTCTTTCTTACATAAGATCTTTTGAGAATATTCTATTTAAAATTCAGTGCAACACATTATAAAATTTCAATACAGAAAATTACAATATCTATTCAACTTTAGTCCTTCCTCATCAAAATCCAGTATAGATCCAAATATCTAATCTTTTATGATAGATATAAAACATATAATCAACCCATTTCTTCCAGATCTTCCTCACAAATTGTCTTTCCGGGACACTAATATTTTTGTCTATTAATATTTCAAAAAAACCTTGTTTCAAGGATAATACTTTTGTCTCTTGCCATTTTTTTTGATGCATTAATCTCTGTCTTTCCTTCATTACTCCTTTTGAAAAGTCAGTCACAATATTTCCTAGTAGTTCCTTATGTCCAAGAATCCACAAATTACTGCAGATATTCCATCAGTCCAAAAGAGAACTCTTGGAAACATTAACCCTATGAGTTTTTTCGGTTCAGGAGACAGCCTCCTGTAGCACAAATTCAGGCATTTCATCCAAACTATTTAAAGAAAACTTCTTTACATCAACTTGTTTATTCATGATCATATCTTCATATTTATCCACTTTTGTTTGTATCTCCTCCATTCCATTTTCCAAGTGATTGCACTGGTTAGTTTCCTCCAAGCTCTCATCCAAAACGTCCCCATTTTTATCAATTCGTATTTTTGAATAATTAAATACATACTTTCTGTGTAATCCTGTATAAAGTCACAATCCATTCTTCTGAAAGAACCTTCATGACAAAGTTCCTGCTGAGAATCCCTTATAAAATACTTAAACAACGTAATATAATCCAACAATCCACAGTCCAACACAATAAGATAAAATCTCCATTCAGTTTCGATTCACAGCAAGGCTCCCTTTGATGTATGCTCTGCTTTCAGTTGCTCTCAAACGCCATTTTAAACAATTAAAGAGGAAAAAAATTTCTCTTTTTAAAGGTGGAAGTCAGAAATCAAAATACTTGCAAACCAATAATTGTTCACTCATGCTTCTTCCGTCTGCTTTTAGAAATCCACAAAAGAAATCAATTGTTAGCAGAAGTGGACACCTTCCTCTTTCCTGCTTTTCAGGAGCAGTGAATACTGGAGATTGGAGGATTCAAGGATTCGACCTTTCAGGACTTTGCATAACAAAAACAAAGCCCTAGGGAATCTACCACTATCCCCCTTGCTCTTTCTCTCTCTTTCAACCAGAGAGGAAATTGAAGCCGGAACAGCTGTTCTTGCTGTTTTCACCGGCTTTTACCATATTCAATGTGGAGTGCCATAAATTAGCACCCAGCGAGAAAGGTGGCGCCACCCGGAAGCCAATTGTATGTGGAGTTTTAATACCCTCGTAAACGGTGGTGGTATTCAAATTTATTTACTACTGGTTCTGTGGGTGTGGCTTGCTGGGCGTGGCTTGCTGGGTGTGGCAGGGGAAGGATACTGCAAAATCTCCATTTCCACTCCACTTCAGGGGAAGGATACTGCAAAATACAGGGCAACAAAAGAAGACCCAGCTCATCATGTGAAACTTGATCTGCTGGGACTCGGGAGACAGAGAATAGATGTGGGGTGAGGGGGCAACCAGAGGTGGTATTTGCCGGTTCTCCGAACTACTCAAAATTTCTGCTACCGGTTCTCCAGAACTGGGCAGCACTGGCTGAATACCACTTCTGCTCTTCAAACATTTGATACCAATTTTCCTTAGACTGTAACTTGAAAGAAATGTCACTCCCCCAACCCCGCACCCCGAGCTATTCATTTTGGTTTACCATTATTATTATTTTTCTGAAAGATAAAATTGGAGTTGGTTTATCTCGGTGTGATAGTTCAGCAAACATTTGGTAAGACGTCGTCATAAAACCAAGGAATTTGCATTTATATAAACCACCCAGAGTTGCCTTGAGATAAGATGGGCAGCCAATTCATGGTATAAAAGCAGACTATGCATTTTATGAATCAATAAATAAATACTTGAAGATTTGTCATCTTTCTCAAAGTCCCTCCTTTAAAAAAAAAAAGGCTTTCCGTTTTTTCCCCCAGATTATTTGCAAATAGGTTTTTTTATGATCCTGCAAGCCCTTTAATTGGAGTGGAGTCACTATGTCAAAGAATGTAATAAAGTCTCTTTATTAAAATGACAACTGGTTGAGGCTGCCTGTCTGCACATTAAACTTTTTTGCTGTACAGTTGAGGTCAGTGATGGTTAATCTTTTCCTCGTCGTGTGCCGGCACCCATAATGCAATGTGTGCCCCCCTGCGCATCCATCTCGGCACATGCAGTGATCCCCTCACCCCTGTTTTGGCCTATCAGGCCTCCTGCATCCTCCTGAGTATCCTGGGATGTGAGGCATGCCACCCAAACTCAGAGCCCTGTGCATGGTCTACCTGAACATGCACACATGTCTCTTGCATTTGCCCCAGTGTTGTGTCTGCACCCCAGAGCCAGGCCTCCTGCCAGAAAGTGACTTAGAAAATAAAGGGCCTCAAGACTTACCTCTAAAGGCTTCCTGGCTCAGCTCCAGGAGCCAGAAGCAGGCCAGGTGGAGGAGATAACGAGGCCTCTGTTGACTCTTCCCCAGACGCCTCCAGAGGGATGGCAATCAGGCCTGGCTGGACCTTAGGTTTTGTAGGCAGGAGAGGCGGAACAACAGAAGCAGGGGTGGGGCACCTGAAGTGCTGAGTCATGGAGCCACAACAGGATATAAAGGCAGCAAGAGCTGCTGTGCCTCTTCGTAGCAGGCAAATGAACTGCTTAACTAAGAGCAGAAGTACTGTTTGTTCCTGGGTGACTCATCGGCGTCGAGGGAGATAACAGAGACACTTGGCAGACGCTCACTAATTTGCTGCCAGAGCTGATAGTGCCGGATAATTAAGCCATCGCTCAGATGGAGGCGAGGGGGGACAGAACACCCAGCCCCGCGCATCCCAAAAATCAGGTGGCCTATGGGTGGTGCGCACATGCGCAGTGGAGCTAAGCTGGGTGATGGCTGGGGTGCCCACAGAGAGGGCTCTGCGTGCCAGCTGTGGCACGCGCGCCATAGGTTTGCCATCACGGGTTTAGGTCAAACAGAAATCAGAGTGTCAGCAGTTGCCGACACTGAGTGACATGTTGCCACTCAAGTCAATATTGTTAGGAGGAGAACCAAATGAACAGGGCCAATGGGGAGAAAGAGCCAACTGCATATGACACCAAGGCTCTTATGTTTAACTTCACCCCTCCGAGTCAGCTTGCTCACTTTCTCCCAAAGCTCTGGAATGGTGCTTGGAAGCTCATTTCCTTCCCCTCACTGGAATTGTATAACTGCACAAGGAGCCTTTGCGAGGCTTCAGTCTGACTTTCAAAATAGGGTCCATCCTCTTTTTTGTCTTTTTGGGGTTCGTCTTCCCTTGACACAGCATCCCTCTGAGCCCTCGAAACCGTGTCCCAGGTGAGTTCTCCCCTCTTTCTTTGCACTTCCTTTGGTCAAGTATGGAGAATCTTTTTTTTTTAGAACAAGTTTTTATTAATTTTTTAGTTCCCCCCCCCCTTACACACATACATGTTTTATGAACACAGTATTGGCCATATCATATCTGATACAATTCAATATATTCAAATATATTTTATTTAGTTACAGTTTTTGCCAAAATATTCTTTTTTCATAGTTTTTATTCATTTCCTAATATTTCCTTGCCCATTTTATTAAGTCACATCCTCTTTTGCCCTCAAGTTCTAATTTCTCCATTTGTGTTCATTCTCTTTCATTCTTTTTTTAACTATCTCAATTTTATCCTAATATATTCAAATATATTCCTTAGGATTAGAGGTATCTCAACAGTGCTTTTTCTTTATTCTGGAGCTTCCAGCCATTCTCTTATTTTTTGCTTATATTAGCATCCTGAAAAATCATGCTAGGACTTAATTTTCTAGTTGGGTCTTATTTTTGGGAAACAGGATATGTGTGTGTGTGTGTGTGTGTGTGTGTGTGTGTGTGTGTGTGTGTGTGTGTGTGTCAGGAAGGATACTGCAAAATCTCCATTCTCACCCCACTCCAGGAAGGATACTGCAAGAGCCTTCTGTGCGTGTGCATAAAAAACAGGATAATGATGTCTCTAGAGCCTCCGCTGCTGGCTATTCAGCGAGCCGGATAGAATGGATTTCTACCGCTGGTCTAAGCTAATGAACTAATCTATGACAAAGAGAAATTTAAGTGCGGTCAGAGTTAAACATGCTAAAGAATCTATACTAAATATTCTCCTCATTTCTTTCCTTTTCCCATTGTTCAGATGGAGAATCAAAGTTCCTCTGTCTCGTCCTTCGACCTCCAGCGGAAGAGCTGAATTTGAGGAACATGGACATCATCAGGGCCATCCTAGAAGGTTTTTTCCCACTTATTCAATGGCTCCAGAATAAGCGGCTAATGAATTATTGCATGTCACTGATACCTATTTTTCCTTGACTCCCCCCAGTTCACACTTTCAGATCTCCTCTTCTGCCCTAAACAGCAAAGAATTCTACATGCTTCTGCCTAAACAGGTTCTTTTTCCTGCTCCACTCTTGCAGGAGGCCGTCACAGCCCAAAATGGAGCTCGGGAGCCCGTTTTCACTGGCAGAGCACTCGGGCTACCCCACACAAGTGATGTCAATCTGGCCATGCCCACTCTAACCACATCCACCCCCATCCCCCAAGGTCAAACACAACCCTGATGCGGCCCTCAATGAAATTGAGCTTGATATCCCTGGTCTAAGACATCCAATCAGTATTTTGCCAACAGCAGGTTGACCATCAGTAAACAGGAAAGGTGTTCTGGAGATCCCTTCACTTGCCCGGTGAGCCACCAAGCCTTTCCCTACCACTCGACAACACATAAATAAATAAAGAAATGAACAAATAAAGAACAAAATAATAAACTGATGTGCTGCAAGAAAGAATCCATTTTCAATTGTTTTTGCATATAGAATTAGAAGCAGAGTAGAGCTGGGAGGGATCACAGAGGTCTTCTAGTCCAGCCCCCTGCTCAAGCAGGAGATCTTATACCATTTCAGACAAGTGACCAACTGTGCTGCCCCCGTTCACCCACACATCAGGGTTGGTGTCAAGAGCTTTATTCAGTTTGTTCTCCCAACTGTTCTATTTCAGGTTTCCAGTTAATCCCCAGCTGCAAGCTTAGCAGAGTAACTGGCTCTCGAACAAAGAAAAAAACCAAAAAGCAAAGCAAATTTACAGCCAGTCTTGGAAATCAAAGTTTTGCCTGGGTAGGTTCCAAAAATAAACAGCCTAAATCTCCTGCAAGGTCCGGGGCCTCCACTGAGGTTTATCAACAAGTCCAGTTTGAGACTTCCATAACAGCGGACATTCCTTTGGGATCGTCTGCCCTGGGTTTTGTCAAACCGTCCCTGACAGCGTAAATGGGCTGTCAAACGGTTTGGAATTCTCTCCCCCAGGAGAAGGGGGAGGGAAGAGTGGTCAGGTTTGGGTAGAGCTCCCTGGGAGCCCCTGGAATTTAACCAGAGGATCGAAGGGTGAGAACTCCCCTTTAGCCTGACGAAGCTCCGTGCCCAGGGTGCTTCTGTTTATGCAGAACGAGAATCCACGACCATCTCTGTGCCAAGATTTATTTTTAAAGAGAACTCAACACAGACAGAACAAAGTAGGAGGACTAGCAAGAATTTGCAAGTAATAAATCTTAACTTCAGCTCTTAAATAGCTTTCCTTTGAACTAACTTTCAACTTGAGTGAATTTAAAATGGCTTTGCAATATACAAAGGAAAGTGAAACTATAAAGGACAAAGGAAAGAAGAACATAACAAGCTACTTTTAAATGGAATGAATAAGAACTGTTAATGATTTTTTCTTTTACCTTTTTCTTTATACAATGTTTAAGAAGAAAAGTTTATTGAATTTTTTTCTTTTGGTAGATTTTACAGTTTAAGAATGCCTCTTTTGCAAACACAACTAACTACTAAAATCTTGGAAACTTCTTCACTTCAAATATGGAATTTTTTTTTTACCTTTTTCTTTATCACAATGTTTAAGAAGAAAAGTTTATTGAATTTTTTTTTTCTTTTTGGTAGATTTCACAGTTTAAGAATGGCTCTTAAGCAAACAGAACTAACTACTAAAATCTTGGAAACTTCTTCACTTCAAATATGGAATTTTTTTTTTATAGGAACTTTTGGAGGCTTATCTTTTCTTAATAAGTTTTTAAACAAGAGATTTTTACACCAATATATTAAAGATTGGAAATTCTTTATTGTTAGATGTTAAGCTGATTGGTGAGCAGATGGTGGAAAATGTGTAAGATAGAAGACAAGGGGAAGGAGAATGCTTAAGATGTGATTTTGATGGGTTTTTTTTAATATATATATATAGGGTTTAATTTTTACAACTGACTTATTTTGGGTATAAGGTGTTACTATTTGATATATGTGAGGTATAAAGGAATGGGAAGATGGAATATTGTTTAACTTTTGGAGGACAGATAGAAAAATTTATGGATGTAATGTTGGTATTTGGTTAAATAGAATTTAATTGTTATAATTGATATATTTTGGATATAAGTTATAATTTTAATAATGTTATTTGACAGATGTAAGGTAAATTGAAGAAATATTAATATTAGCAATGTTATTTGATTTATGTAAGTGATATTAAAGATATGAGAAGATAGAATATTGTTTATTTTTGGAGATTGGATAAAAATTTAAGAATTTAAGCTGGAAATATGAATTATATTTGGGAGACTGTTTAAGGAAGAAAGGTATATTATAAAAGAATTTCTGATGAATACTGGAAGATGGAATATCGTCTTGGTCTTGATCGATGAAGATTGGATATTAAAAGCTATAAGATTCTGAAGACTTCAGGAGTGGAATGGATTAATATATATTTGGTGTTAATTGATGAAGATTGGATATTAAAAACTATGTATTTTATTGATGAACTGGAAATACTAATTTAATTGGAAGATTCTGAAGATTTTAGGAGTGGAATGGACTGATATATAATGGACTGGAAGAAGAATGTACTTTTTGTTTCTGGAAGGAGTTGAGGTTTTAAGGAGTGAATATGGATTATGACTTATGTTGTATTTTAATTTATGATTCTTAATCTTATACCCTGTACTTTGTTCTGGGAAGTCTCGGGGGGTGGGAGGGGAAGGGGGGAGAGGGGGGGGAGATGAAGGATCAATGTAAAGGAATGATTGAAGATATGTAATTAAGAAATAGAAATAATTTGAAATGAAATCGGGGCTGCTCAGCTGCCATTTCAGAAGGGAATGGAAAGGGAGAGGAGAGAGTGAAGGAAGAAAGTAGGTAGGAAAGAGAGAGGTAGAAAAGGGGGAAAGGAGAGGAAGAAGAAAGGGTGGAAGAGAAGAGTAGGGAAGGAGGAGAGGATGTAGAAAAGCGAAGGAGAGGAAGGATGAAGAAAGTAGAAGAAAGTAGAGAAGGGAGGAGGAAAGGTTTGTTAAGGAAGGAAGTGGTAGCTGGGCAGGTCCGAATAAGTAACAAATGAAAGTTAATGACTAATGTTGAATAAGAGACTGTATATTGAATAGGTTGTTGGAAAATGGAAAGAAAACTTTTTTACTAAAAAAAAAAAAAAGTCCGGTGCTCCGGTTTCAGGTAGGGGTGTTATTCACATACCTTTGCTACCAGTTTGCAAATGTGAGCATGTGTGGGTGCTCGCTCACTTTGCTCGCACGCGCCACCTCCACACACACGCAGAGCCTTCCACAGATGCACAGATAGTAAAAAATGGGATGTGATGATGAGCTGGGGGCTGGGCGGAGCCTCCCTCAGCCACCGCTACCTATTCGCCTAAACCAGATCGAACCGGCTGAATTCCACCACTGGATTCAGAACTTGGAAGGAGACGTCACAGGAATTGTCCGAGCCAGGAATGCAGGGAGTAGTTTTTAGCGAAGCCAGCCACCAACAAGCTCCAGACTCACCTTCCAGGCAATGGCCAATTAGTCCACCCAATAGATAACCGGCTGCTTCAAACACAGACACAAACATTTTTACGCAACGGAATTAAATGCATGAGATGAAGAATTCTGGAAACACAAACAAACATCTGGCCACTACCCACCCATGTTGCTTCCAGCAAGGCTTCCCTCTGCCTGCCGTGCTAAACAGCCCCTCCTGGTGCAGCCCATTAAGAGGGGCAGAGTCTTTTCTGCATCTCTCTGTCCCATGCACGCTAGCATCCACCAAGACCTCCCCCTCTTCCTCATCTTCCAAGTGTGGTCTTAACAAGACAATAAAGTGTTTCCCCGAAAATAAGACCCTGTCTTATATTTTTTTGAACCCTGAAATAAGTGCTTGGCCTTATTTTCGTGGAACCCTGAAATAAGTGCTTGGCCTTATTACTTTGGGGCGCGTGGAGCAAGATGGGGCTCCTCTTGATGTCTTATCTGATTTCCAGCTCTGTCTCCCTAATCCTAACCAGAGGAAATGGTGGGGACCGGCTGCACATGTGTTTAAATATTTTCCAGAGGGGCTTATTTTTTGGGGTGTTTATTTTAGTGCCTACGCTCAAAAGCCCGATTGGGCTTATTATCACGGGATGTTTTATTTTAGACGAAACAGGGGATTAGAATTAGGATAACAGAGTTGGAAGGGACCTTGGAGATCTTCTAGTGAAGTACAACCCAGTGGTGAAATCTGAACCGGTTTACTACCGGTTCGCTAACTGCGTATGTATGATGTACGCACACATGCGCAGTGCGCACCACGCACCAAATGCAAGGTGAGCACACGTGCCCGCAGTGCACGACAAAAGGAGGCATGGGGTAAGTAGAGCAGCACCCGGGTGTGTGTGTGATCCGCTGTGGTGCACGATCTTTTTTTTTTACTTTTAAAAGCATTTTTTAACAACCTATTCGGCCAAATAAATTGTAGAAAAAAATGCTTTTAAAAGTAAAAAAAAGGCTCTGACGATCGCGCGGCTCTGCTGTGATTGTCAGAGCATCTTTTTTTTCCTTTTAAAAGCATTTTTTAAAAGAAGTGGCAAGTGGGGAAGCGGAAGATTACAAGAGCCAACCTCTGGCCAGCTCATAAAATGGAAGAAAAGAATGTGGCAGTTGGAAAGACGTAGAAGGCAGAATTCAGAACTTGGAAGGAGACGTCACAGGAATTGTCCGAGCCAGGAATGCAGGGAGTAGTTTTTAGCGAAGCCAGCAACCAACAAGCTCCAGACTCACCTTCCAGGCAATGGCCAATTAGTCCACCCAATAGATAACCGGCTGCTTCAAACACAGACACAAACATTTTTACGCAACGGAATTAAATGCATGAGATGCAGAATTCTGGAAACACAAACAAACATCTGGCCACTACCCACCCACGTTGCTTCCAGCAAGGCCTCCCTCTGCCTGCCATGCTAAACAGCCCCTCCTGGTGCAGTCCATTAAGAGGAGCAGAGTCTTTTCTGCATCTCTCTGTCCCATGCACGCTAGCATCCACCAAGACCTTCCCCTCTTCCTCATCTTCCAAGTGTGGTCTTAACAAGACAATACCGTGTTTCCCCGAAAATAAGACCCTGTCTTATATTTTTTTGAACCCTGAAATAAGTGCTTGGCCTTATTTTCGTGGAACCCTGAAATAAGTGCTTGGCCTTATTACTTTGGGGCGCATGGAGCAAGATGGGGCTCCTCTTGACGTCTTATCTGATTTCCAGCTCTGTCTCCCTAACCCTAACCAGAGGAAATGGTGGGGACCGGCTGCACATGTGTTTAAATATTTTCCAGAAGGGCTTATTTTTTGGGGGGGTTATTTTAGCGCATACGCTCAAAAGCCCGATTGGGCTTATTATCACGGGATGTTTTATTTTAGACGAAACAGGGGATTAGAATTAGGATAACAGAGTTGGAAGGGACCTTGGAGATCTTCTAGTGAAGTACAACCCAGTGGTGAAATCTGAACCGGTTTACTACCGGTTCGCTAACTGCGTATGTATGATGTACGCACACATGCGCAGTGCGCACCACGCACCAAATGCAAGGTGAGCACACGTGCCCGCAGTGCACGACAAAAGGAGGCATGGGGTAAGTAGAGCAGCACCCGGGTGTGTGTGTGATCCGCTGTGGCGCACGATCTTTTTTTTTACTTTTAAAAGCATTTTTTTAACAACCTATTCGGCCAAATAAATTGTAGAAAAAAATGCTTTTAAAAGTAAAAAAAAGGCTCTGACGATCGCGCGGCTCTGCTGTGATTGTCAGAGCATTTTATTTCTTCCTTTTAAAAGCATTTTTTAAAAGAAGTGGCAAGCGGGGAAGCGGAAGATTACAAGAGCCAACCTCTGGCCAGCTCATAAAAAGGAAGAAAAGAATGTGGCAGTTGGAAAGACGTAGAAGGCAGAATTCAGCACTTGCCAACATTGTGTTCAGTTGACGTGGCTCTAAGTCAACATTTTTATTGGGATCAGCCTTCCTTGAACGGGATGGGTGGAGATCCGACTGAGTTTGGCTAATAAGGAAAAAGGAACAAGCAACAGCAGGTGGAGCCAGGATTGTCTTTGGAGAATGCTTAAATTCTGCCCTCAGAGTCACCTTGATCACTTTCTCCTGAATCTCCTAGAGAAATTATAGGAAGTTCATTTCCTTCAACTCCCTGGAATTATCTAATTGCTCAGCATTCTTGTGCTCAGACTTCAGTCTCAATTTCACCATGTGGTCCATCATGTTCGTTCTCCTGTTGGGGTTCCTCTGCCCTGGACACAGCATCCCTCTGAGTCCTCTAAAACCTGACGCAGGTGAGTTCTCCTCTCTTCCTTTGCAGTTCCTTTGATAGAGATCAGAGAATGTGTTTCTTTAGGAATTGAGAAAGTTTTCAAGAATACTCTTTGGAAGAAATGGAAAGAGATAGAATAACAGAGTTGGAAGGGGCCCTGGAAGTCTTGTAATCCAACCCCCTGCTTAGGCAAGAAAGCCCACACCACTTCAGGCAAACGGTTAGCAGGTTGAGCATCAGCAAGCGGGAGTGGAATTCTGGAGATGCATTCTTGTGCCAGGTGGGCCACAAAGCCTTGCCATCCGATGTCATTCAGAAGACCATAAAGAAGAACACGGGGAAATGATCTGTAGTTGATGTCTCCGTAATCCTCTCTGACGGCAGCAGCCCTTGCTTCTCATTTCTTTTGAGAAACCTTCGTGTGTTCGGTTCCCACCAGCCTCTCTTTTCTCCTACTTCGTGATGGATAATCCATGAAAGCGTTCATTGGCCGCAGCTGGGTATGGGGAGGTTCAGGGCTTTTTGCTTTTTGCTACCGGTTCTCCGAACCACCCACCGCCATCGCTACTGAATCGGGAGATCCGTTCTGAACCTAGAGCATTTCACCCATTGTGTAAAGTTTCCAGAAGTTTCCCCGCGCCACTTTGATGCCAAAGAGAGTGAGATTCCAGACGAGGCTTACAAAAATAACAGCTTTTTAAAAATATTTTTAATTGAGAATTGATTATATGGAAATACTTAGGTATATGTTATTTAGAGGCAGAGGAAGATGATAGAGAATTTCTCTGTGATCTCAGGACATTCCCAGAAAAGATGGATGTGTGAGTGCAAAGCAGCTTTAAGAAATGATTCTTTAATTAGATGGCTGACCTCTGGTTTAAAAGCATTAAAGAATAAGTTGAAATTTGTGATATTTAAGAATCTTACAGATAAAAAATAGAATAATTATTAATGATGTTTTGGGGAAACTAAGAGAACTATGTTAAATATGAAATTGAAACTGAAATGGTATGAAGGAGAAAAATAAGAATTTATGTTGATCCTATTTGTATTTCTTGCATAGTGGGCTATGTAATAACAATTGTTCTTGATGAATTTGACGTTATTACTACACCTGGAATATAGGATAAAAAGGGGGTTAAAATATGGGGACCAGACTGGATTTAATATTGTTTTCAGAATGAGGGGATGGAACAGAGTTTTAGATAGAGATGTGCAAATAATAATAAATTTTAAGAGAAAGAAGGAAATATATTGGATATGATAAAATGGGTGTGTGTGCAAACACATTTCTTCACGCCTTGCTTCTCCCTAGAACTGGCGGCAGACCAAACCGCAGTCAGCATCTTCATGAGGTGGCTTGAGAGATTTATCTCTAAATATCATTCCTTTTGACAAACGAAGAACTGCCATTTTAAAGACCTGAGCTTACAGCTACTAATAAGCTGGGCTGCGGGTATTGTTAGAAAAGAGATATGAATAAAAGACAATAGATAGATAAACAACCTTAATAATGAAAAATGAAATGAGTGAAATGACAAAAAAAGAAATAGAAATCCAGATATCGCCAGAATAAATGGAAAAGTGGGATGGGGTTGGGGAAGGAAAGAAGATTATAAATTATGAAATGATAGATTGGGTAAAATGGAATAGAAATGGAAAAGAAAGTATATATATATAATATTAGAAAATTGGAATTGCTCTGTTACCAAACAAGGGAAATATTATACAACAAAGAAGAAAGAAAGAAGAGAGGAATAGAGGGAAAGGAAGAGGAGGTGAAGGAGAGAGAGGGATGGAAGGAAGGGGAAGGAGAGGAAGATAGGATAGGGGAGAAGAGTAGGAGAGAAGATGAGAAAGGAGGGAAAGAGGAGAGGAGTGGGGGAGAGGAAGGGGAAGGAGGAAGGAGGAGGGAGAGGAGGAGGAAGAAGGTAGGAGAGGCGAGGAGGGAAGGAGGGAAAAGAGGAGAAGAAGGTTTGTTGTGAAATGAAGGGAAAGAAAGGGTAGAAGAGCAACCTCAAATGTAATTAAAGTGTTTTATCCTTGTGCTTTCTTCAGAAAAAATATGTATTATGATCGCACGGCTCAACTGGGATTGTCAGAGTCTCTTTTTTTTTACCTTTTAAAAGCATTTTTTAAAAGAAGCGGCAAGCGGGAAAGCAGGTCGACCGGGCATTGGGTGGACATGGGCGTCGGATGGTGGGTGGGTGCCAGGGATTTTTGCTACCGGTTCTCAGAACCACCTGCCACCAACTTTACTGGATCGGCCAATACGGTCTGAACCGGGAGCATTTCACGCCTGGTCCAACCCCCTACTTAGGCAATAAATCCTACACCACTATAAAGCGGTACTAACTCTGCACTTGATCTTGATTCTATCCTTCTAGTCATAAATCAATAAAATTGGATCAACATGTCTGGATCTGGTCTTTCACACCTGACATCAATCTTTTCAATCAACCAGATGAATGTCAACCATTAAACCTGACCCACCATCTCTGCTCCCAATGAAAAACTTCCACTCATAATTTAAGGTTGTTTTATATCCAATGTGTGTTGGGCAGGTTTTTTTCAGGAAGGAGAAAAGAGGACAGTTCAATAAAAGGGAATTATTCAGCTTTCAAGAGGAGTGATATTTACGGAAGACATCCTGGTCCTGTTACGAAATGCTGCCCATAGTTTGCTCTGCCATCTTAGCCTTCATGCCAAATGCCTCAAGGGAGAATAGATGTACGGTATTTTTCAGAGTATAAGAGGCAGCTTAGTTTTTGGGGAGGAATATTTTGCTGGTTTTTATCCCCTGCTTGGGGATAAAAAAACAGCTTCTGAAGCACAACTGATCTTTGGAGAGAGAAGCAATGAAAAAAACAGGCAAATCACGGAGATCGCTTCACTCGCTAGCGCCTCAATAGGGCTGAAAAAAAAATCCTTCACAGCTGAGAGTCGGAGGGAGCAGGCGAAGTACGGAAGATCGTTTCACTGGAAAAAAAAGCTTCTAAAGCACAGCTGAGAGTTGGAGGGAGCAGGCAAAGATCACTTCACTCAGTAGCGCCGCGTTAGGGCTGAAAAATATAAGACGCACCCAAATTTTCAGCCTCTTTTAGGAGGGAAAAAAGTTTGTCTTATACTCCGAAAAATACGGTACTTCTTGTGCTTGTACAACTATTCCCTATGTTATGAATTATTATTTAGCAAAAGGATGCGTGAACATTTCCCAATCTTGGTGTTCCTCCAGCGAAATGACTTTCAGAAGATGACCTTGGCCAGCATTATTTCCAAATTTGCATCTTTCTAATTCTGTACCCTGCAGTTCCATCATTTGTGTTTTCCTTCAACCTCAACGACTGTGATAGCGAGGTACTAACACCACTCTGTAAAGCCTTAGTAAGACCACACCTAGAGTACTGCATCCAGTTTTCATCACCACACAATAAAAAAGATGTGGAGATCTAGAAACAGCGCAGAGAAGAGCAACCAGGATAATGTGGTCATCGCCATGGCAGCCTCCTCCGGACCTTTAAGGCACTTGGGCTGGCAGCAAGCATTTGGCCAGCTCAAAAAAGAGGAGGAAAAGAATCTGGCAGTTGGAAAGACGTAGAAGGCAGAATTCAGCACTTGCCAACATTGTGTTCAGTTGACGTGGCTGTCAAATCAATATCTTTTCCGGGATCAGCCTTCCTTGAACGGGATGGGTGGAGATCCGACTAAGTTTGGCCAATAGGGAAAAAGGAACAAGCAACAGCAGGTGGTGCCAGGATTGTCTTTGGAGAATGCTTAAATTCTGCCCTCAGAGTCACCTTGGTCATTTTCTCCTGAATCTCCTAGAGAAGTTCTAGGAAGTTCATTTCCTTCATCTGCCTGGAATTATCTAACTGCTCAGCATTCTTGTGCTCAGACTTCAGTCTGAATTTCACCATGTGGTCCATCATCTTCTTTCTCCTGTTGGGGTTCCTCTGCCCTGGACACAGCGTCCCTCTGAGCCCTCACAACCCTGACGCAGGTGAGTTCTCCTCTCTTCCTTTGCAGTTCCTTTGATAGAGAACGGAGAATGTGTTTCCTTAGGAATTGAGAAAGTTTTCAAGAATACTCTTTGGAAGAAATAGAAAGAACTAGAATAAGAGAGTTGGAAGGGACCCTGGAGGTCTTCTAGTCCTACCCCCTGCTTAGGCAGGAAAGCCCACACCACTTCAGGCAAATGGTTATCCAACCTCTTCTTAAAAACTTCCAGTGTTGGAGCATTCTCACCTTCTGGAAGTTGTCCCACTGATTAATTGTTCTCACTGTCAGTAAATTTCTCCTTCGTTCATAAGTTGTTTCTCTCCTTGATTAGTTTCCACCCATTGCTTCTTGTCCTGCCCTCAGGTGCTTTGGAGAATAGCTTGACTCCCTCTTCTTTGTGGCAACCCCTGAGATATCAGAACACTGCTATCATGTCACCCCTAATCCTTCTTTTTATTAAACTAGACGTACCCAGTTCCTGCAACTGTTCATTGTATGCTTTAGCCTCCAGTCCCCTCATCATCTTTCTTGCTCTTCTCTGCACCCTTTCTAGAGTCTTAACATCTTTTTTACATCTTGGTGCCTGAAACTGAATGCAATATTCAAAGGGTGGCTTACCAATACATTACAAAGTGGTATTAACACTTTTAACGTGATCTTGATTCTATCTCTCTTTTTATGCAGCCTAGAACTGTCGTGGCTTTTTAGGCAGTTCTAGGGAGAAGCAAGGGGTGAAGAAATTTGTTTGCATTGTTAATACAGCTCAGCAGTTGACATTTCCGTGTTTTGTGGATTAATTATAATTTAGCAAGATGTCTCATGGGAATCTCTCTGTCTTCGCTACCTCTTGGTGTTCCTCCAGCTAACTGATTTTCAGATGATGTCCTTGGCTGGCATTATTTTCAGTTTCCTCCTCTCTGCACTCATTCTAATTTCTCGAAATCTTTTTTACATTATGGCGACCAAAACTGAAAGCAATATTCAAAGTGTGGCCTTACCGAGGCCTTATAAAGTGGTATTAACACTCTTAAGGTGATCTTGATTCTATCCCTCTGTTTTTGCAACCTAGAACTGTCTTGGCTTTTAGGGCAGCTGCTGTGCAGTGCTGCCTCCTATTTAAATGATTTTCCACTGGGACTCCAAGTTCCCTCTTACAGTTACTACTATTGAGCAATATCGTTTCCTTTAACAAATTACTATTTTGAAACACTCAAGCACTGGTTGTAATAGCTTCCCATAAGGTGGACAAGAGCTGGGTTTCAGCAGGTTCTGTCCAGTTCCGGAGAACCGGTAGCAGAATTTTTGGGTAGTTCAGAGAACTGGTAAATACCAACTTCGACTGGTCGTGCTCCCATCTATTTTCTGCCTCCCGAGTCCTAGCTGATTGGGAGGAAATGGGGATTTTACAGTAACTTTCCCCTGGAGTGGGGTGGGAATGGAGTTTTTATAGAATCCTTCCCCTGCGATGGCCACCAAGCCATACGAAACCCACGAAGCGACACCCACAGAACCGGTAGCAAAAAAAAAATTAAACCCAACATTTAGCTGGCTTTCTAAGCCATCTAGGTTAACCAGTCCGAACGGGCGTAATACCCACTCTGCTTCTACCTCTAAGCTAATGAACTAATCGTGGTTCCATTGCAAAAGAGAAAATGCCTTCAGCATTTAAGTGTGGCCACCCCAAGTAGCAGCTACAGTTAAACATGATAAAGAATGTGTGCTAAATGTCCTCCTCATTTCTTTTCCATTTGTTCCCCATTGTTCAGATGGAAAGCCTCCAGCAGGACAACTGAATTGGCCCCAAAAAATCACTCTCACATGCGTCATGGAAGTTTTTTATCCCAGCAAACTCTTTCTGAAATCGCTCCGGAATGGGGAGCCGGTCAGTGAATCAAGGTACCACACTGGCTCACCCAATTTACAGTCCAATACACCCAAATGGTATTTGAGGTTGAGCATCAGCAACCAGAAAGTGATTTCTGAAGACATATACTATTGCGAAGTGGTCCACAAAGCCTTGCCATCCGACGTCATCCAGAAGACCATAAAGAAGAACACGGGGAAATGATCTGTAGTTGACGTCTCCGTAATCCTCTCTGACGCCAGCAGCCCTTGCTTCCCATTTCTTTTGAGAAACCTTCGTGTGTTCGGTTCCCACCAGCCTCTCTTTTCTCCTACTTCGTGATGGATAATTCATGAAAGCATTCGTTGGCCGCATCCTTCTGAAGACAAGAAATATTGTGTCATCAAGTATTTTTCTCAAAACAAGTAAAAAAATAATAATAATCTGGGGGTAAGGCAGTGGTGAAATGTAAAATTTGTTACTATCGGTTCTGTGGACGTGGCTTGGTGTGTGTGTGTGTGTGTGTGTGTGTGTGTGTGAGTCTAATGTGACTGGTGGGCATGGCCAACTTTTTTTTTTTACCTTTAAAAGCATTTTTTCTTCAACCTTTAAAAGAAAAAAAAAGCCTCTGATGATTAGGCAACTCAGCTGGGATCATCAAAGGAGCCTTTTAAAAAACCATTTTTTCTACAACCTATTTGGCTGAACTGGTAGCATTCCACCCCTGGTGTAAAGTTTCCAGAAGTTTCCACAAGCCACTTTGATGCCAGAGAGAGTGAGACTCCAGACGAGGCTTACAAAACTACTGTTTTTTATTCTTTGGCCAAAGTAAAAAGGCTGGGTGACAAAACTGTATCCAAAACATACAGGCAAAATGCATGTAAGGAATAGCCATACCCCGGGTGAAATGCTACTGGCTTGCACCGGTTCGGTGAACCGGTAATGATAAAACTACACATGCGGGCGAACCGGTAGTAAAAAAGAGATACCAGTTCATCCAAACTGGTATTTCCGATGATCAGCTGTACTACGTGATTTAAATTCGCTAGAAATCCTGCTTTCTAGTGAATCAAAATTGTGTGGCACAGCTGTTCTGCCTCCTTCGCTGTTGTACTTACCTTGTTAAGCCTCCTTTTTCTGCATGAAGCAAGTGTTTGGTGCGCAAGCTGCATACATCTGCATGCAGCGTGTATTTGGTGTGTACTGCACATGTACACATGTGCAGCGTGTGTTTTGCACACACTACTCATGCCTAGCTTTGAAACCAAGAATAGAAGTGAGACACAGAAGCACAATAACAAAATGTAACTAATGCCAACCAGCATTAAGGTTACATTTTACTAAGCTAGATTTAGTTTCTAACTCATCTACACCTCATTAACTGTCTGGTTTGGTTCTGCAACCCAACAAGACAGACATAGACTTCAGAGGATCATTAGAACTGCAGAAAAAACAACGGCTACCCATCTGCCTTCCATTGAGGACTTTTATATTGCATGAGTCAAAAAGAGGGCTGTGAAAATATTTACAGATCCCTTATATCCTGGACATAAACTGTTTCAACTCCTACCCTCAAAACGACGCTATAGAGGACTCCACGCCAGAACAACTAAACACAAGAACAGGTTTTCCCCGACCGCCATCACTCTGCTAAACAAATAATTCCATCAACACTGTCAAACTAAATCTGCACTACTATTAATCTTCTCATCGTTGCTATCACCCACCTCCTCCCACTTATGACTGTATGACTGTAACTTTGTTGCTTGTATCCTTATGATTTATATTGATTATTTCCTAATATGATTTGATTGCTTATTTGTACCCTACGACTATCATTAAGTGTTGTGCCTTATGATTCTTGACGAACGTATTTTTTCTTTTATGTACACCGAGAGCATATGCACCAAGACAAATTCCTTGAGTGTCCAATCACACTTGGCCAATAAAAATTCTATGCAATGCAATTCAATTCAATGCTGTGCAATGCTATTCTATTCTATTCTATTCTATTCTATTCTATTCTATTCTATTCTATTCTATTCTATTCTATTCTATTCTATTCTATTCTATTCTATTTGATGCTATATGATTCTATTCAGAACTAATTTCTGACAGCATACAATAATAAACACAAAAGCCAATAATAAAGCCCAATTCATAACAAATGATTTCTAGCAGAAGCAAAGAGGAAATATTGGTTTAATCAGTTAAAATTAGATAGTAGCATCAGCAATTCATAATAAACACAAAAGCCAATAATAAAGCCCAATTCATAACAAATGATTTCTAGCAGAAGCAAAGAGGAAATATTGGTTTAATCAGTTAAAATTAGATAGTAGCATCAGCAATTCATAATAAAGGCAAATAGCCAATGTTAGTCCTTCATGGGCCTTGGAAATCAAGAAAACCAATGCTTCTTTTCATAACATGAATGTCATTTTGTGTCCTCTTCAAAGCCTAGAAGTCCAACTCAGGAGTGGCTTTCAAAATTGTTTAGTACCGATTCTGTGGGTGTGGCTTGATGGGCGTGGCATGGCTTGGTGGGCTTGGCAGGGGAAGGATATTGTAAAATCTCCATTCCCACCCCACTCCAGGGGAACGTTACTGCAAAATCCCCATTGCCTCCGGATCAGCTGGGACTCGGGAGGCAGAAATAAGATGGGGGTGGGGCCAGTCAGAGGTGGTATTTCCTGATTTTCCAAACTACTTAAAATTTCCACTACGGGTTCTGCAGAAATGGTCAGAACCTGCTGAAACCCACCTCTGGTCCAGCTTATGGGAAGCTATTATAACCAGTGCTTGAGTGTTTCAAAATGGAAATTTGTTAAAGGAAATGATATTGCTCAATAGTAGTAACTGTGAGAGGGATCTTGGAGTCCTAGTGGACAACCATTTAAATAGGAGCCAGCCCTGTACAGCAGCTGCCCAAAAAGCCACGACATTTCTAGGCTGCATAAACAGAGGGATAGAATCAAGATCACGTTAAAAGTGTTAATACCACTTTATAAGGCCTTGGTAAGGCCACTCTTGGAATACTGCATTCAGTTTTGGTTGCCATGAGGTAAAAAAGATGTGGAGACACTAGAAAGAATGCAGAGCGGAGCAAACTGAAAATAATGCTGGCCAAGGACATCATCGAAAGTCAGCTAGCTGGAGGAACACCAAGAGGTAGTGAAGACAGGGAGATTCCCATGAGGCATCATGCTAAATTATAATTAATCCAGAAAACATGGAAATGTCAACTGCTGAGGTGTATTAACAACGCAAATACATTTCTTCATGCCTTGCTTCTCCCTAGAACTGGCGGCAGACCAAACCGCAGTCAGCATCTTCATGAGGTGGCTTGAGAGATTTGTCTCTAAATATCATTCCTTTTGACAAACGAAGAATTGCCATTTTAAAGACCTGAGCTTACAGCTACCAATAGATGGGCTGGGGGTATGGTTAGAAAAGAGATATGAATAAAAGACAATAGATAGATAAACAACGTTAATAATGAAAAATGAAATGAGTGAAATGACAAAAAAAGAAATAGAAATCCAGATATCGCCAGAATAAATGGAAAAGTGGGATGGGGTTGGGGAAGGAAAGAAGATTATAAATTATGAAATGATAGATTGGGTAAAATGGAATAGAAATGGAAAAGAAAGTATATATATATCATATTAGAAAATTGGAGTTGCTCGGTTACCAAACAAGGGAAATATTATACAACAAAGAAAAAACAAAAGACGAATAGAGGGAAAGGAAGAGGAGGTGAAGGAGAGAGAGGGATAGAGGAAAGGAAGAGGAGGTGAAGGAGAGAGAGGATGGAAGGAAGGGAAGGAGGAAGGAGGAAAGAGGAGAGGAGTGGGGGAGAGGAAGTGGAAGGAGGAAGGAGTGGGGGAGAGGAAGTGGAAGGAGGAAGGAGGAAGGAGGAGGGAGAGGAGGAGGAAGAAGTTAGGAGAGGCAAGGAGGGAGGGAGGGAAAAGGGGAGAAGAAGGTGTGTGTGAAATGAAGGGAAAGAAAGAAATTACATATTATTTGTATATAATATACAAATGGATGAAGACTTTTGCTTAACACAGTGTAAGCCGCCCTGAGTCTTCGGAGAAGGGCGGGATATAAATTCAAATTAAAAAAAAAGAATAGAAGAGCAATCTCAAATGTAATTAAAATGTTTTATCTTTGTGCTTTTTCAGAAAAAATATGTATTATTATCGTGCGGCTCAGATGTGATTGTCAGAGTCTCTTTTTTTAACCTTTTAAAAGCATTTTTTAAAAGAAGCGGCAAGCGGGAAAGCAGGTCGACCGGGCATTGGGTGGACATGGGCGTCGGGTGGTGGGTGGGTGCCAGGGATTTTTGCTACCGGTTCTCAGAACCACCTGCCACCAACTCTACTGGATCGGCCAATACGGTCTGAACCAGAAGCATTTCACCCCTGGTCCAACCCCCTACTTAGGCAAGAAACCCTACACCACTATAAAGCGGTACTAACTCTGCACTTGATCATGATTCGATCCTTCTACTCATAAATCAATAAAATTGGACCTACATATATGAATCTGGTCTTTCACACCTGACATTAATCTTTTCAATCAACCAGATGAATGTCAACCATTAAACCTGACCCACCATCTCTGCTCCCAATGAAAAACTTCCACTCATAATTTAAGGTTGTTTTCTATCCAATGTGTTTTGGGCAGGTTTTTTTCAGGAAGGAGAAAAGAGGACAGTTCAATAAAAGGGAATTATTCAGCTTTCAAGAGGAGTGATATTTACGGAAGACATCCTGGTCCTGTTACGAAATGCTGCCCATAGTTTGCTCTGCCATCTTAGCCTTCATGCCAAATGCCACAAGGGAGAAGAGATGTATGGTATTTTTCAGAGTATAAGACGCAGCTTAGTTTTTGGGGGAGGAATATTTTGCTGGTTTTTATCCCCTGCTTGGGGATAAAAAAACAGCTTCTAAAGCACAACTGATCTTTGGAGAGAGAAGCAATTAAAAAAGCAGGCAAACCATGGAGATCGCTTCACTCGCTAGTGCCTCGTTAGGGCTGAAAAAAAAAACACTTCACAGCTGAGAGTCGGAGGGAGCAGGCGAAGCACGGAAGATCACTTCACCGGAAAAAGAAGCTTCTAGAGAGTTGGAGGGAGCAGGCAAAGATCACTTCACTCACTAGCGCCTCGTTAGGGCTGAAAAATATAAACTGCACCCAAATTTTCAACTTCTTTTAGGAAGGAAAAAAGTTTGTCTTGTACTCCGAAAAATACGGTACTACTTCTGCTTGTACAACTATTCCTTATGTTATGAATTATTATTTAGCAAAAGGATGCGTGAACATTTCCCAATCTTGGTGTTCCTCCAATTAAATGACTTTGAGAAGATGATCTTGGCCAGCATTATTTCCAAATTTGCATCTTTCTAATTCTGTACCATGCAGTCCCATTATTTCTGTTTTCCTTCAACCTCAACGACTGTGATAGCGAGGTACTAACCCCACTCTATAAAGCCTTGGTAAGACCACACCTAGAGTACTGCATCCAGTTTTGGTCACCACACAATAAAAAAGATGTGGAGACTCTAGAAAGAGTGCAGAGAAGAGCAACCAGGATGATGTGGTCATCGCCATGGCAGCCTCCTCCGGACCTTTAAGGCACTCGGGCTGGCAGCAAGCATTTGGCCAGCTCAAAAAAGAGGAGGAAAAGAATCTGGCAGTTGAAAAGACGTAGAAGGCAGAATTCAGCACTTGCCAACATTGTGTTCAGTTGACGTGGCTGTCAAGTCAACATCTTTTCCGGGATCAGCCTTCCTTGAACGGGATGGGTGGAGATCCGACTGACTTTGGCCACAGAACCAGTAGTAAATAAATTTGAATACCACCACCATTTACAAGGGTATTAAAACTCCACATACAATTGCTAAGATATACTGTATTTTTCGGAGTATAAAACGCACCGGAGTATAAGACGTACCTTAGTTTTTGGGGAGGAAAATAAGAAAAAAGCTGATTGGCAGGTGGATTGGCCTCCCGGAATACCCCCCATCAGCTGTTCCCAGAGGTGAACTTTAGCAACAGGTTCCTTGGTTGTGAGCTCTATGTCTTGGCTTTTTTTTGTTGCTTTTTTTTTCCTGCTTCTGAAACTCTGTTTCAGAAAAAAACTTTTTTCTGCCTCTGAAAGCCTCAGAAAAAGAACTTCAGGTAAAAAAAACCCTCTGAAGCTCTGTTTGGGGGCTTTGTTTCTGAAGCTTCGTTTCTGATGCTTTTTTCAGCCTTTGAAACCTCCGTTTGAGAAGCTGGATGGGGCTACATTCCGAATATAAGACACATCCAGATTTTCATCCTCTTTTTTGGGAGCAAAAGGTGCATCTTATGTTCCAAAAAATATGATATACAGACTATGAAATACAAGTTGGATAGGCCAAAATGGAAGAAGGAAAGTTTTACCAATGGGGAGAATGGGTCATGCAAAAAAACAAACAAAATCAACATCAAAAATATTGGGGGAAAAAATACACAATTAAATACTTAAAATACAGTTAAAAACTTAAATTGCTGATTAAAATTTAAACAAAAATTAAAAACTGAAAAAGCTAGTCCAGAGAATGAATAAAGAGTTTTAAACTGGGAAATTTCCAGAATTCAATCCTATGTTAAGAAAAAATTTTTAGCATCTGTAACATATTTCTGTAAGCGCATCTGAGAGGTATAAGCATCCTAATAAGGTATGATGGAAAAATTTAAGATCTTGCCTTCATGCCAAATGCCACAAGGGAGAAGAGATGTATGGAATTTTTCGGAGTATAAGACGCATCTTAGTTTTTGGGGAGGAATATTTTGCTGGTTTTTATCCCCTGCTTGGGGATAAAAAAACAGCTTCTAAAGCACAACTGATCTTTGGAGAGAGAAGCAATGAAAAAAGCAGGCAAACCATGGAGATCGCTTCACTCGCTAGTGCCTCGTTAGGGCTGAAAAAACAAACAAACTTCACAGCTGAGAGTCGGAGGGAGCAGGCGAAGCACGGAAGATCACTTCACCGGAAAAAAAAAGCTTCTAGAGAGTTGGAGGGAGCAGGCAAAGATCACTTCACTCACTAGCGCCTCGTTAGGGCTGAAAAATATAAAACGCACCCAAATTTTCAACTTCTTTTAGGAAGGAAAAAAGTTTGTCTTTTACTCCGAAAAATACGGTACTACTTCTGCTTGTACAACTATTCCTTATGTTATGAATTATTATTTAGCAAAAGGATGCGTGAACATTTCCCAATCTTGGTGTTCCTCCAATTAAATGACTTTGAGAAGATGATCTTGGACAGCATTATTTCCAAATTTGCATCTTTCTAATTCTGTACCATGCAGTTCCATCATTTGTGTTTTCCTTCAACCTCAATGACTGTGATAGCGAGGTACTCTGTAAAGCCTTAGTAAGACCACACCTAGAGTACTGCATCCAGTTTTGGTCACCACACAATAAAAAAGATGTGGAGATCTAGAAAGAATGCAGAGAAGAGCAACCAGGATGATGTGGTCATCGCCATGGCAGCCTCCTCCGGACCTTTAAGGCACTTGGCTGGCAGCAAGCATTTGGCCAGCTCAAAAAGAGGAGGAAAAGAATCTGGCAGTTGGAAAGACGTAGAAGGCAGAATTCAGCACTTGCCAACATTGTGTTCAGTTGACGTGGCTGTCAAGTTAACATCTTTTCCGGGATCAGCCTTCCTTGAGCAGGATGGGTGGAATAAACTAAGTTTCCAATAGGAAAAAAGCAACAGCAGGTGTGCCAGTTGTCTTTGGAGAATGCAATTCTGCCCTCAAGTCACCATCATTTTCTTCTGAATCTCCTAGAGAAGTTCTAGGAAGTTCATTTCCTTCATCTGCCTGGAATTATCTAACTGCTCAGCATTCTGTCAGACTTCAGTCTGAATTTCACCATGGTCCATCATCTTTTTTTCTCCTGTTGGGGTTCCTGCCCTGGACACAGCGTCTGAGCTCTCAAAATGATGCAGGTGAGTTCTCCTCTCTCCTTTGCAGTTCCTTTGATAGAGAACGGAGAATGTGTTTCAGGAATTGAGAAAGTTTTCAAGATACTCTTTGGAAGAAATAGAAGAACTAGAATAAAGAGAGTTGGAAGGGACCCTGGAGGTCTTCTAGTCCTACCCCTTCTTAGCAGGAAAGCCCACACCACTTCAGGCAAATGGTTGTCCAACTCTTCTTAAAACTTCCAGTGTTGGAGCATTCTCGTGGAATTATCACTGATTAAATGTTCTCACTGTCAGTAAATTTCTCCTTGTTCATAAGTTGTTTCTCTCTGATTAGTTTCACCCATTGCTTCTTGTCCTGCCCTCAGGTGCTTTGGAGAATACTTCTTCTTTTGGCAGCTGAGATATCAGAACACTGCTATCATGTCACCCCTAATCCTTCTTTTTATTAAAATACTCCAGTTCCTAAACTGTTCATTGTATGCTTAGCCTCAGTCCCTCATCATCTTTCTTGCTCTTCTCTACTTTCTAGAGTCTTACATCTTTTTACATTGGTGCAACTGATGCAATATTCAAAAGTTTTACCAAACATTACAAAGTGGTATTAACACTTTAACGTGATCTTGATTCTATCCTCTTTTATGCAGCCTAGAACTGGCTTTTAGGCAGTTCTAGGGAGAACAAGTGAAGAAATGTTTGCATTCTTAATACAGCTCAAGTTGACATTTATGTTTTGTGGATTAATTATAATTTATCAAGATGCCTCATTGAATCTCTGTCTTTGCTACCTCTTGGTGTTCCTCCAGCTAACTGATTTTCAGATGTCCTTGCGGCATTATTTTGATTGCTTCTCACTCTTTCAATTAGTGACATCATTTTACATCGTGGTGACCAACACTGGATGCAATTCAGTGGCCTTCAAGGCCTTATAAATGGTATTAACACTTTTAAGTGATCTTGATTCTATTCTCTGTTTATGCAGCCTAGAACTGTATGGCTTTTTCAGCTGCTTACAGGGCTGGCTCTATTTAATGGTTGTCCACTAGGATTCAAGATCCTCTTACAGTTACTACAATTGAGCAATATCATTCCTAACAAATTTATTTGAAACACTCAAGCACTGGTTAGAATAGCTTATAAGTCAGAATTCAGCATTCTGACCAGTTCTCAAATATAATATTCAAGAATTACCATCAATCAATTCTCTGGGTAGCTGATCCGGAGTGGGGATCAGTAATGTTTGGAGTGGGGTGGGAATGGGTTTATCCTTCCTGAAACAGAAAGCCAATCAGCCCACCCACAGAGTAAAAATTTTCACTGTTGGACTTCTGCCAGAGAACCAGATGACATTCAGTTATAGAAAACATTGGTTTTCATTTACCTTAAATACTTCTTTATGGTCTGATGCTAATTCCAGTTTGCTCCTCTGCTGCAGAGAATTCTTTAGGCTTTTCTAGAGCTAATAGAAAGTTATTAGCTCAAATAGAATGAAATAGGAATAGAATAGAATAGAATGAATAGAATCTAAATAAATTGAATTCTTTATAAAGGTGGATTGGACACTCAAGGAATTTGTCTTGGTGCATATACCTTTTACATAAAAGATGTTCATCAAGAATCATGCAAACTAAATGATAGTCAGACAAATAAGAATGCATAGAAATGAAATATAAAGAAGGATACAAGCAACAAAGTTACAGTCATACAATCATAAGTAGGATTGATAGGACATGAGAAATAGTATCATTTAGTTTGACAGTGTTGAAATTATTTGTTTAGCAAGAGTGATTAAAAACCTTTCTTGTGTTCTGCAACTGGCGGCAGACCAAACCGCAGTCAGCATCTTCATGAGGTGGCTTGAGAGATTTATCTCTAAATATCATTCCTTTTGACAAACGAAGAATTGCCATTTTAAAGACCTGAGCTTAAAGGTTCCAATAAGCTGTGCTGGGGGTATGGTTAGAAAAAAGATATGAATAAAAGACAATAGATAGATAAACAATGTTAATAATGAAAAATGAAATGAGGGAAATGACAAAAAAAGAAATAGAAATCAGATAAGCAGAATAAATGGAAAAGGTTGGGAAGGAAGAAGATTATAAATAAATGTCCAATTATGATAAATTGGGTAAAAAGAAAAGAAACAGAAGAAAATATATATAATATTAGAAAATTGGAGTTGCTTGGTTGCAAACAAGGAAATATTATACAACAAAAAAGAAAGCAGAGAGGAATAGAGGGAAAGGAAGAGGAGGTGAAGAGAGAGGATGGAAGGAAGGAAGAGAGGAAGATAGGATAGGGGAGAAGAGTAGGAAAGAAGATGAAAAGGAGGAAGAGGAGAGGGGAGAGGAAGGGAAGGAGGAGGAAGGAGGAGAGAGGAGGAGGAAGAAGGTAGGAGGCGAGGAGGGAAGGAGGGAAAAGAGGAGAAGAAGGTTTGTTGTATGAAGGGAAAGGATGAAGAGCAACCTCAAATGTAATTAAAGTGTTTTATCCCTTTCTTCAGAAAAAATATGTAAAACATTTCATGGTCCAATACTTGGGCAACTACACCACTATAAAGCACTTGATCTTGATTCATCCTTCTAGTCATAAATCAATAAAATTGGATCTACATGTATGGATGTGGTCTTTCACACCTGACATCAATCAACCAGATGAATGTCAACCATTAAACCTGACCCACCATCTCTGCTCCCAATGAAAAACTTCCACTCATAATTTAAGGTTGTTTTAGATCCAATGTGTGTTGGGCAGGTTTTTTCAGGAAGGAAAAAGGACAGTTCAATAAAGAATTATTCAGCTTTCAGAAGAGTGATATTTACGGAAGACATCCTGGTCTGTTATGAAATGCTGATAGTTTGCTCTGCCATCTTAGCCTTCATGCCAAATGCCTCAAGGGAGAAAGAGATGTCTGTATTTTCAATGAGGCAGCTTAGTTTTTGGGAGGAATATTTTGCTGGTTTTATCCCCAACAGGGATGAAAAACAGCTTCTAGCACAACTGATCTTTGGAGAAGCAATGAAAAACAGGCAAATCACGGATGCTTCTCGCTAGCGCCTTTTAGGGCTGAAAAAATCCTTCACAGCTGAGAGTCGGAGGGCAGGCAAATCAGATCGCTTCACTGGGGAAAAAGCTAAAGCACAGCTGAGAGTTGGAGGAGCAGGCAAAGATCACTTCACTCGGTGGCTAGGCTGAAAATATAAGACACCCAAATTTTTTTCAGCCTCTTTTAGGAGGGAAAAAGTTTGTCTTATACTCTGAAAATCGATACTTCTTGGACTTCGGTGTCCAGCACAGGACGTCTGGAAAACTTCTCCTGCCTCAGCCTGCGCCGAGGTCTCAGCCAGGTGTTCCGAAAAGGACACCTGCCGCGCACAGCTCGCCAGGTCTCCCAGCCGACATACAGGACTGTGGGGACCGATGCTGGCGCGTCTAGGCTTGGCGGTTTGGAGGCCATAAATTATTGGTCTCGCCTGGGCGCTGTGCCTGACACGGGGCATTGGTTATAACTGCAGCAGTGGTGAACAGGGAGCGGAGAAGAATTGAGGAGGAGAAGGGAAGGAATATCGGTGGCGATGGAGTGCTCGGGTCTGGGGGTTTTCTCCCCTGCGGTTGGAAGGACGAGTTATTCTGGAGAGAGGAGAACTTAAAATAAGAAGATTACGGTTTGTGGAGCTCTGAGAGAAGAGGTGATGGAGAAATTTAGGAGGGAAGGTTTGAGGCCCCCTCCTTCTGGGGAACAGTGGTGGCGTCCAGCTTCCGCCTTCACTGAGAATTTTGATGACATCACTTCCTTGACTTCCTGGTTGACTAACTGTACTCTGGACTCGTTGCTCCTGTGAGTGCCCCTGGTGGATCCGGAGGAAATTACAAGGATACTGTGCCTGCCTGAGGATTTTATTTTTTTCCTTAATGGCAAAGGTCAGAGACCAACTGCTGGAGATGGAGAATTTTGGAAAAAGTTATCTAATATGGACAAGAAATTGGATGAAATAAGAGCAGAAATTGTGACTATCAAAAGGATTTAAAGGATACTCAACAAGTTTCAGCAGAAAACAAGCAGAAAGTGGAAGGTTTGGAGGGTGAGATGCGGGCAGTGCAGAAAAGAGGAGGCGACAGGCAATGCTGTGCTTGGACTACAGATGGATAAAATGTCTTATTTCCTTAGGTTTCAAAATTTGGAAGAAGTGGACCAAGAAGACTTGAGAGATGTTGTGACTAAATTGTTGGGAGAATTTCTTGGGAGAGGTGTTGATTTCATGAATTGGGATGTGGATCGAGTTTATAGAGTTAATTAATATGCCGCATGCAGTTCCCAGAGGTTCATGTCAAATTTGTGAGAAGAGAGGCGAGATGAAATTCTTAGAAAACATAGGAGTGGGGCACTGATTTACAGGGCAGGAGATAGCCATTCTGAGGCAGATTCCCAGACAGTGCGTGAAAAAGAAAGAAATATTATTTTGTCAAGCAAATTGTACCAGAAGGAGTGGGCTTCAGATGGCTGATGCCAGAGGATTGATGATTTTCGGAGGGCATTACGAAAAAATCAGTACAATTGCGGAGGCTACGGCCTATGTGGAGGAACACAAAGCCCTCCTGGAATCAGATGACCCAGGAATTGAAGGGAGGTTATAGATCATGGGGTGAGCGGCTGCGCTGTTGCGGCCCTGGAGTTAGGTCAGGCTGAACCCAGAGTTCTGAGATCAAAACTAGGAAGTGATAAAGATATTTGGGATTGTGTTGGTTTCCTTATTCTTTTATGATATTCTGTTTATTCTTGACCCTTCTTTTATTACGTATTTAAAATTTGTAAACTTAGCTACTTGTCACCTGCTTGCCATATGGCTGTTGTATGTGTTAAAATTTGAGTAAAATTCTTATTTTAGATAAGAAAATGAAAATTTACCATACCTGATATGTATTTGTATAAACCTTTTTGACTAATAAAAACTTTTTATAAAAAAAAAATAAAAAAAAAAATGATACTTCTTTGCACAACTATTCTATGTTATGAATTATTATTTTAAAGGATCGTGAACATTTCAATCTTGGTGTTCCTCCAGAGAAATGACTTTCAGAATATGACCTTGGATTTTAAAATTTGCATCTTTCTAATTCTGTACCCTGCAGTTTCATTTGTTTTCCTTCAACCTCAACGACTGTGTGAAGCAAGGTACTAACACCACTCTGTAAAAGAGTAAGACCACCTAGAGTACTGCATCCAGTTTTGGTCACACACAATAAAAAGATGTGGCGATCTAGAACAGAGACAACCAGGATAATGTGGTATCGCCATGGCAGCCTCTCTGGACCTTTAACATTACAAGCATTTGGCCAGCTCAAAAGAGGAGGAAAAGAATCTGCACTTGGAAAGACGTGAAGGCAGAATTCAGCACTTCCAACATTGTGTTCAGTTCGTGGCTGTCAATCAATATCTTTCAGGATCAGCCTTCCTTGAGCAGGATGGGTGGAGATCCACTAAGTTTGGCCAATAGGAAAAGGAACAACAACTGGTGCCAGGATTGTCTTTGGAGAATGCAAATTCTGCCCTCAAGTCACCTTGGTCATTTTCTTCTGAATCTCCTAGAAGTTCTAAGTTCATTTCCTTCCTCTGGAATTATCCAACTGCTCAGCTTTCTTGTGCTCAGACTTCAGTCTGAATTTCATATGGTCCATCATCTTCTTTCTCCTGTTGGGGTTCCTCTGCCCTGGACACAGCGTTCTGAGCCTCAAAATCCTGGCGGTGAGTTCTCCTCTCTTCCTTTGCAGTTTCTTTGATAGAGAATAGAGATGTGTTTCCTTAGGAATTGAGAAAGTTTTCAGAATACTCTTTGGAAGAAATAGAAGAACTAGAATAACAGAGTTGGAAGGGACCTTGGAGGTCTTCTGGTCCTACCCCTGCTTAGCAGGAAAGCCCACACCACTTCAGGCAAATGGTTTTAACCTCTTCTGAAACTTCCAGTGTTGGAGCATTCTCGACCAGGAGGTTGTCCCACTGATTAATTGTTCTCACTGCCAGTAAATTTCTCCTTCGTTCATAAGTTGTTTCTCTCCTTGATTAGTTTCCACCCATTGCCTCAGGTGCTTTGGAGAATAGCTTGACTCCCTCTTCTTTGTGGCAACCCCTGAGATTTCAGAACACTGCTATCATGTCACTAATCCTTCTTTTATTAACTAGACTCAGTTCCTGCAACTGTTCATTGTATGCTTTAGCCTCAGTCTCATCATCTTTCTTGCTCTTCTCTGCATTTCTATTAACATCTTTTTCCTGGTGCCTGAAACTGAATGCAATATTCAGGGTGGCTTGCAAAACATTACAAAGTGGTATAATTTCGTGATCTTGATTCTATCTCTCTTTTATGCAGCCTAGAACTTATGGCTTTTAGGCAGTTCTAAGAAGCATCAAGAAATGTGTTGCATAGTTAATACAGCTCAGCAGTTGACATTTCCGTGTTTTGTGGATTAATTATAATTTAGCAAGATGCCTCATGATCTCTCTGTCTTTACCTCTTAGTGTTTTTTTTTCTTTTATTATTACTTTCTTTTAACATTACAAAAAAAAAAAGAAAATACATTTTCCATTGTGCTATACATAAAAAAGAAGATTTGGGTCTTGGATATATCCTCATGCTTGCCAAAATACGTTCTCAGGTACAGTAGACATAATTCAAACATAGTCCAAATGGTTTAGTCTTCAGAAAAATATCTTCTTTATACACCACTTCTAATTTTGATATCACACATTTTATCATTTAAAGCTAATTTCCATTTCAAATTCAGTCTTCTATTCTAAACATCTAAAGAAAAGGAGGCTTATGCCTATATATTAATTCAACCTGGTGTCAAGATTTTAACATAATTTACAAATTCTGTGACAACAATTTAGAGACTCTAATTATCAACTGCAAACCTTACTATTACTCGTGAATTTTCCTCATTTCTTCTAATTGCTGTTTATGTCCCACCACAAGCCTGTGTAAGCGAGGCATTACGAACTCTAGCTGACCAAATCATGGAGGACCCTGATTCACTGGCCATTGTTTTGGGAGATCTAAACAAAGGCAAACTTAAGGAAAGAACTACCAAAATACTTTCAGCATGTCAATTGTCCCACCAGAGGCAAGAATACTCTAGACCACTGCTACACAACACTAAAGATGCCTATCGGTCTTTACCACGTGCAGCTGTAGGACACTCTGATCATTGCATGATTCACCTTGTACCTGCTTACAGGCAAAGACTTAAAGCCATAAAACCAATAATTAAATCAGTGAAAACCTGGACGGAGGAATCAGAATTAAAGCTACAGGCATGTTTTGACTGCACCGATTGGAATATTTTTAAAGATACCTCTGCAGACCTGGATGAACTCACAGATACTGTAACATCATATGTCAGCTTCTGTGAAGACCTATGTGTACCTACAAGGAACTTGCGAATACACAGTAACAACAAACCTTGGTTTACACCTAAACTTAAGCAGCTACGACATTCCAAAGAGGAAGCCTACAAAAAAGGTGATAAAATGATGTACAATCAGACCAGAAATGCACTAACAAGGGAGATAAGAGCAGCAAAAAGAAGCTACTCTGAAAAGCTAAAGAATCAGTTTTCAGCAAATGAACCAGCAAACATGTGGAAAACTTTTAAAAATATCACCGGCTATGGCAAACCTCCTGAAGGTAATCAACAACTGGCAGATGACCTGAATGAGTTTTACTCCAGGTTTGAAAGGAAACTACAGCCACCTACCTCACAACCCCCATCTCAGACACACCAACAACAGCCAAGCCTCCTACAACTGACCCCATTTCATTGGGTTCACAACGCCTAGTGATCACAGAAAAAGAAGTGCAGGACCTATTTCACAGACAAAAGTCAGGAAAAGCTCCAGGCCCAGACAAGATAACTCCTTCTTGCTTAAAAGTCTGTGCTGACCAATTGGCCCCCATCTTCACCCATATTTTCAATAAATCACTAGAGATGTGTTATGTTCCTTCTTGCTTCAAACGCTCTACCATCATCCCAGTGCCGAAGAAGCCCACCATCAAGGAACTGAATGACTACAGACCAGTTGCTTTAACATCTGTAGTCATGAAAACCTTTGAAAGGCTAGTGCTTTCCCTGAAAACCATCACGATCCTCTTAGCTTGCAATTTGCATACCGAGCAAATAGATCAACAGATGATGCTGTTAATATGGCTCTGCACTACATCCTACAACATCTTGAGTCTCCTAAGACCTATGCAAGGGTCCTTTTTGTAGACTTTTGGAGACCTCAGCATTCAATACCATCATTCCAGAAATTCTTCTAACTAAGCTAAACCAGCTACAGGCGGAACAGACTTGTAAGTGGATCACAAGCTTTAAATAACAAACAGGAAGCAGCAGGTGAAGCTAACAAGATCACATCAAATACCTGTACAATTAGCACAGGGCCCCAAGGCTGTGCTCTCCACTTCTCTCTCTGTATACCAATGACTGCATCTCCAATGATCCATTTGTTAAGCTACTGAAGTTCGTAGATGACACAACAGTGATTGGTCTCATTCGAGACAATTTAATCCATATAGACAAGAGGTAGAAATTGAGCCTTGTGGTGCAACCAAAACAATCTGGAACTGAACACACTCAAAACCGTGGAAATGGTGGTAGACTTTAGGAAAACCCTTCCATACTTCCACCTCTCACAATACTTGACAACACAGTATCAACAGTAGAAACCTTTAAATTTCTGGATTCTATCATATCGCAAGATCTCAAATGGACAGTTAACATCAAAACATCATTAAAAGGACAACAAGAATGTTCTTTCGCCAATTCAGTAAGCTCAAACTGCAAGGAGCTGCTGATCCAATTCTACAGAGGAATTATTGAGTCTGTCATTTGCATTTTCTTTCTCCTCATGCGCGAAATGGCGGCGATCTGAGAGTCATGCAGGTGGGTTGGCGTTTTTCAGCCGCGATGCCTCGGTGTCTTATCTGGGCAGAACATCTTTCCGAAATGAGATCTTTGGGTCTTGTTAGACCCTCGGCTGCGGGACATCAGCGACCAGTTGGGGTGCGGATGGTTCCATTGGCAACATCTGGGACTGTCTGGTTGGACACAGGTAGCTTGGACATTTTGGATTTTAGATCTCTAGCTGACTCTTATATATACCATCATTGACATCTGCGGCTGAAAACTTTTTCCTGTCCCCGGTATTTATTTATTTATTGATGGCATCAATCGCCTTGGACCTGATTATGGGCGGCACCAGTGGGTAAAAACTTTGCTGTATCCATTATGGGCAGTACTGAATGGCGGAATCCATCAGCCAAACTTCCATCTTATTTATTACCCTTACGGGCATTTGGCCCTGGTTTGTGACTGTCCTGACTTTGTCCATAGGCTACGATAACATCAAGTGGCTATTAACACTTTTAACGTGATCTTGATTCTATCCCTCTTTTTATGCAGCCTAGAACTGTCGTGGCTTTTTAGGCAGTTCTAGGGAGAAGCAAGGCGTGAAGAAACGTGTTTGCATTGTTAATACAGCTCAGCAGTTGACATTTCCATGTTTTGTGGATTAATTATAATTTATCAAGATGCCTCATTGGAATCTCCCTGTCTTTGCTACCTCTTGGTGTTCCTCCAGCTAACTGATTTTCAGATGACGTCCTTGGCACATTATTTCAGTTTCTCCTCTGCACTCTTTCTAGTTTCCAAATCTTTTACATGGGTGACCAACACTGGATGCAGGATTCCAAGTGTGGCCTTACCAAGGCCTTATAAAGTGGTATTAACACTTTTAACGTGATCTTGATTCTATCCCTCTGTTTATGCAGCCTAGAACTGTAGTGGCTTTTTGGGCAGCTGCTGTACAGGGCTGGCTCCTATTTAAGTGGTTGTCCACTAGGATTCCAAGATCCCTCTTACAGTTACTACAATTGAGCAATATCATTTCCTTTAACAAATTTCCATTTTGAAACACTCAAGCACTGGTTAGAATAGCTTCCCATAAGCTGCCAGAGGTGGGTTTCAGCAGGTTCTGACCAGTTCTGCAGAACCCGTAGTGGAAATTTTAAGTAGTTCGGAGAATTACCACCTCTGACTGCCCTCACCCCCATCTATTCTCTGCCTCCCGAGTCCCAGCTGATCCGGAGGCAATGGGGATTTTGCAGTAATGTTCCCCTGGAGTGGGGTGGGAATGGAGATTTTACAATATCCTTCCCTGCCCAGCCATGCACCCATCAAGCCACAGAACCGGTACTAAACAATTTGAAACCACCCTGAGTTGGACTTCTAGGCCTTGAAGAGGACACAGAATGACATTCATGTTATGAAAAGAAGCATTGTTTTCTTGATTTCAAGGCCCATGAAGGACTAATGTTATTTGCTATTATGAATTACTGATGCTACTATCTAATTTTACTAATTAAACCAATATTTGCTTGCTTGCTAGAAATCATTTGTTATAATTGGGCTTTATTATTGGCTTTGCCATTATTGTATGCTGTCAGAAATTAGTTCTGAATAGAATCATAGCATCAAATAGAATAGAATAGAATAGAATAGAATAGAATAGAATGAATAGAATGAATGAATAGAATGAATTGAATTCTTTATTAGCTAAGTGATTGACACTCAAGGAATTTATTTGCATATGCTCGTGTACATAAAAGAAAAATAATGCTCATCAAGAATCATAAAGCACAACACTAAATGATAGTCGTAGGGTACAAATAAGCAATCAAATCATATTAGGAAATAATCAATATAAATCATAAGGATACAAGCAACAAAGTTACAGTCATACAATCATAAGTGGGAGGAGGTGGGTGATAGGAACGATGAGAAGATTAATAGTAGTGCAGATTTAGTTTGACAGTGTTGAGGGAATTATTTGTTTAGCAGAGTGATGGCGGTCGGGAAAAACCTGTTCTTGTGTTCTGCAACTGGCGGCAGACCAAACCGCAGTCAGCATCTTCATGAGGTGGCTTGAGAGATTTATCTCTAAATATCATTCCTTTTGACAAACGAAGAATTGCCATTTTAAAGACCTGAGCTTAAAGGTTCCAATAAGCTGTGCTGGGGGTATTAGAAAAGATACAAAAAAGACAATAGATAAAACAATGTTAATAATGAAAAATGAAATGAGGGAAATGACAAAAAGAAATAGAAATCCAGATATCGCCAGAATAAATGGAAAAGGGGATGTTGAAGGAATGAAGATTATAAATATAATGTCCAAATGAAATGATAGATTAAAAAAAGAAAAGAAACAGAAAAGAAAGTATATATATATATTAGAAAATTGAGTTGCTTGTTACCAAACAAAGGAAATATTATACAACAAAAAAGAAAGAAAGCAGAGGAATAGAGGAAAGGAAGAGGAGGTGAAGGAGAGAGAGGATGGAAGGAAGGGAAGGAGAGGAAGAATAGAGAGAGTAGGAAAGAAGATGAGAAAGGAGGAAAAGAAAAGAGGAGAGGGGGAGAGGAAGGGGAAGGAGGAAGGAGGAGAGAGAGGAGGAGGAAGAAGGTAGGAGAGGCGAGGAGGGAAGGAGGGAAAAGAGGAGAAGAAGGTTTGTTGTGAAATGAAGGGAAAGAAAGGGTAGAAGAGCAACCTCAAATGTAATTAAAGTGTTTTATCCCTGTGCTTTCTTCAGAAAAAAATATGTCCGAACCAGAAGCATTTCACCCCTGGTCCAACCCCCTACTTAGGCAAGAAACCCTACACCACTATAAAGCACTTGATCTTGATTCGATCCTTCTAGTCATAAATCAATAAAATTGGATCTACATGTATGGATGTGGTCTTTCACACCTGACATCAATCAACCAGATGAATGTCAACCATTAAACCTGACCCACCATCTCTGCTCCCAATGAAAACTTCATCATAATTTAAGGTTGTTTAGATCCAATGTGTGTTGGGTGGTTTTTCAGGAAGGAGAAAAGAGGACAGTTCAATAAGGGAATTATTCAGCTTTCAAGAGGTGATATTTAAAGACATCCTGGTCCTGTTATGAATGCTGCCCATAGTTTGCTCTGCCATCTTAGCCTTCATGCCAAATGCCTCAAGGAGAAGAGATAATGTATTTTTCAGAAGAGGCAGCTTAGTTTTTAGGAATATGGTTTTTATCCCTCAGGGATAAAACAGCTTCTGAAGCATAACTGATCTTGAGAGAAGCAATAAAAAACAGGCAAATCACGGAGATCGCTTCTCGCTAGCGCCTGTTAGGCTGAAAAATTCACAGCTGAGAGTCGGAGGAATCAGGAAGATCGTTCACTGAAAAAGCTTCTAAAGCACAGCTGAGAGTTGAGGGGCAGGAAAAGATCACTTCACTAAGCCAGTTAGGGCTGAAAATATAAGACACCCAAATTTTCAGCCTCTTTAGGAGGAAAGTTTGTCTTATACTCTGAAAATACGACATTTCTTGGAGAGATTCCTGTCCAGCGAAGGATGAAGGATAGGGAATCCGCCGCTGAGGCCCTCAGCCAGGTGTTCCTGACACCTGCGCACGGACTTTGCCAGTCTAGCCGACATACAGGACGGGGACCATGCTGGCGTCCCTAGGCTTAGGGGTTTAGGCCAACCGCCGCCATTCTGGAGCCTGAAGCCCGTGACACCGGGCATTGGATTTATAACTGCAGCAGCCTGGTGGTGAACAGGGAACGAGAAGAACTGAGGAGGAGAAGGGAAGGAATATCGGTAACGTGAGTGAGTGCTCCAGTGCGGGGGTTTTCCCCTGCTTGGAAGGAGCAGTTATTCTGGAGAGGAGAACTTAAAATAAGATTACCGGTTTTGTGGAGCTCTGGAGAGAAGAGGTGATGGAGAAATTTAGGAGGGAAGGTTTGAGGCCCCTCCTTCTGGGAACAGTGGTGGCTCCAGCACCACTATGAGAATTTTGATGACATCACTTCCTTCGGCTTCCTGGTTGACTAACTGTACTCTGGACTGTTCCCTGTGAGTGCCCCCTGGTGGATCCGGAGGAAATTACAAGGATACTGTGCCTGCCTGAGGATTTTATTTTTTTTTTTTTCCTTAATGGCAAAGGTCAGAGACCAACTGCTGGAGAGATGGAGAGAATTTTGGAAAAGTTATCTAATATGGACAAGAAATTGATGAAATAAGAGCAGAAATTGTGACTATCCAAAAGGATTTAAAGGATACTCAACAAGTTTCAGCAGAAACAAGCAGAAAGTGGAAGGTTTGGAGGGTGAGATGGCAGTGCAGAAAAGAGAGGAGACAGGCAATGCTGTGCTTGGACTACAGATGGATAAAATGTCTTATTTCCTTAGGTTTCAAAATTTGGAAGAAGTGGACCAAGAAGACTTGAGATGTTGTGACTAAATTGTTGGGAGAATTTTGGGAGAGGTGTTGATTTGAATTGGGATGTGGATCGAGTTTATAGAGTTACCAATATGCACGCATGCAGTTCCCAGAGAGGTTCATGTCAAATTTGTGAGAAGAGAGACTAGAGATGAAATTCAGAAAACATAGGAGGGCACTGATTTACAGGGCAGGAGATAGCCATTCTGAGGCAGATTCAGAATGAAAAAGAAAGAAATATTATTTTTGTCAAGCAAATTGTACCAGAAGGGAGCTTCAGATGGCTGATGCCAGAGGGATTGATGATTTTCCGGAGGGCATTACGAAAAATCAGTACAATCATGGAGGCTACGCCCATGTGGAGGAACACAGCCTCCTGGAATCAGATGACCCAGGAATTGAAGAAGGGAGGTTATAGATCATGGGGACTTGCCGCTGTTGCCCTGAGTTGGGTCAGGCTGAACCCAGAGTTCTGAGATCCAAAACTAGGAAGTGATAAAGATATTTGGGATTGTGTTTTTCCTTATTCTCTTTGTACGATATTCTGTTTATTCTGACCCTCTATTACGTATTTAAAATTTGTAAACTTAGCTACTGTCACCTGCTTGCCATATGGCTGTTGTATGTGTTAAAAATTTGAGTAAAATTTTTATTTTAGATAAGAAAATGAAATTTACCATACCTGATATGTATTTGTATAAACCGACTAATAAAACTTTTGAATAAAAAAATAAAAAAATACACTTCTTGTGTTGTACAACTATTCCCTATGTTATGAATTATTATTTAGCAAAAGGATGCGTGAACATTTCCCAATCTTGGTGTTCCTCCAGAGAAATGACTTTCAGAATATGACCTTGGCCAGCATTATTTCCAAATTTGCATCTTTCTAATTCTGTACCCTGCAGTTCCATCATTTGTTTTTTCCTTCAACCTCAACGACTGTGATAGCAAGGTACTAACACCACTCTGTAAAGCCTTAGTAAGACCACACCTAGAGTACTGCATCCAGTTTTGGTCACCACACAATAAAAAAGATGTGGCGATCTAGAAAGAGGGCAGAGAAGAGCAACCAGGATAATGTGGTCATCGCCATGGCAGCCTCCTCTGGACCTTTAAGGCACTTAGCTGGCAGCAAGCATTTGGCCAGCTCAAAAAAGAGGAGGAAAAGAATCTGACACTTGGAAAGACGTAGAAGGCAGAATTCAGCACTTGCCAACATTGTGTTCAGTTGACGTGGCTGTCAAATCAATATCTTTTCCAGGATCAGCCTTCCTTGAACGGGATGGGTGGAGATCCGACTAAGTTTGGCCAATAGGGAAAAAGGAACAAGCAACAGCAGGTGGTGCCAGGATTGTCTTTGGAGAATGCTTAAATTCTGCCCTCAGAGTCACCTTGGTCATTTTCTTCTGAATCTCCTAGAGAAGTTCTAGGAAGTTCATTTCCTTCATCTGCCTGGAATTATCCAACTGCTCAGCTTTCTTGTGCTCAGACTTCAGTCTGAATTTCACCATGTGGTCCATCATCTTCTTTCTCCTGTTGGGGTTCCTCTGCCCTGGACACAGCGTCCCTCTGAGCCCTCAAAATCCTGACGCAGGTGAGTTCTCCTCTCTTCCTTTGCAGTTTCTTTGATAGAGAATAGAGGATGTGTTTCCTTAGGAATTGAGAAAGTTTTCAAGAATACTCTTTGGAAGAAATAGAAAGAACTAGAATAACAGAGTTGGAAGGGACCCTGGAGGTCTTCTAATCCTACCACCTGCTTAGGCAGGAAAACCCACACCACTTCAGGCAAATGGTTATCCAACCTCTTCTGAAAAACTTCCAGTGTTGGAGCATTCTCGACTTCAGGAGGTTGTCCCACTGATTAAGTGTTCTCACTGCCAGGAAATTTCTCCTTCGGTCATAAGTTGTTTCTCTCCTTGATTAGTTTCCACCCATTGCTTCTTGTCCTGCCCTCAGGTGCTTTGGAGAATAGCTTGACTCCCTCTTCTTTGTGGCAACCCCTGAGTTATCAGAACACTGCTATCATGTCACCCCAAATCCTTCTTTTTATTAAACTAGACGTACCCAGTTCCTGCAACCGTTCATTGTATGCTTTAGCCTCCAATCCCCTCATCATCTTTCTTGCTCTTCTCTGCACCCTTTCTAGAGTCTTAACATCTTTTTTACATCGTGGTGCCCGAAACTGAATGCAATATTCAAAGGGTGGCTTACCAAAACATTACAAAGTGGTATTAACACTTTTAACGTGATCTTGATTCTATATCTCTTTTTATGCAGCCTAGAACTTTTCGTGGCTTTTTAGGCAGTTCTAGGGAGAAGCAAGGCGTGAAGAAATGTGTTTGCATAGTTAATACAGCTCAGCAGTTGACATTTCCGTGTTTTGTGGATTAATTATAATTTAGCAAGATGCCTCATGGGAATCTCTCTGTCTTCGCTACCTCTTAGTGTTTTTTTTTCTTTTTTATTATTACTTTTCTTTTTAACATTACAAAGAAAAAAAGAAAATACATTTTCCACCCTTGTGCTATACATAAAAAAAAGGAAGATTTGGGTCTTCGGATATATCCTCATGCTTGCCAAAATCCACGTTCTCGAGGTACAGGTACCGAGGCATCCAATGTTCCAAGCGCATAGTCCACAAATGGTTTCCAAGTCTTCCAGAAAATATCTTCTTTATACACACCACTTCTAATTTTGATATCACATGTCATTTTATCATTTAAAGCTAATTTCCACATTTCAGAATTCCAGTCTTCTATTCTAAACATCTGGTAAAAAGAAAGGAGGAGGCTTATGCCTATATATTAATTCAACCTGGTGTCAAGATTTTAACATAATTTACAAATTCTGTGACAACAATTTAGAGACTCTAATTATCAACTGCAAACCTTACTATTCGCCTCGTGAATTTTCCTCATTTCTTCTAATTGCTGTTTATGTCCCACCACAAGCCTGTGTAAACGAGGCATTACGAACTCTAGCTGACCAAATCATGGAGGCTGAAGCCAAACACCCTGATTCACTGGCCATTGTTTTGGGAGATCTAAACAAGGCAAACTTAAGGAAAGAACTACCAAAATACTTTCAGCATGTCAATTGTCCCACCAGAGGCAAGAATACTCTAGACCACTGCTACACAACACTAAAAGATGCCTATCGGTCTTTACCACGTGCAGCTGTAGGACACTCTGATCATTGCATGATTCACCTTGTACCTGCTTACAGGCAAAGACTTAAAGCCATAAAACCAATAATTAAATCAGTGAAAACCTGGACGGAGGAATCAGAATTAAAGCTACAGGCATGTTTTGACTGTACTAATTGGAATATTTTTAAAGATACCTCTGCAGACCTGGATGAACTCACAGATACTGTAACATCATATGTCAGCTTCTGTGAAGACCTATGTGTACCTACAAGGAACTTGCGAATACACAGTAACAACAAACCTTGGTTTACACCTAAACTTAAGCAGCTCGACATTCAAAGAGGAAGCCTACAGAAAAGGTGATAAAATGCTGTACAATCAGGCCAGAAATGCACTAACAAGGGAGATAAGAGCAGCAAAAAGAAGCTACTCTGAAAAGCTAAAGAATCAGTTTTCAGCAAATGAACCAGCAAACATGTGGAAAACTCTTAAAAATATCACCGGCTATGGCAAACCTCCTTTCCAGGCTGAAGGTAATCAACAACTGGCAGATGACCTGAATGAGTTTTACTGCAGGTTTGAAAGGAAACTACAGCCACCTATCTCCACAACCCCCATCTCAGACACACCAACAACAGCCAAGCCTCCTACAACTGACCCCATTTCATTGGGTTCACAACCCCTAGTGATCACAGAAAAGGAAGTGCAGGACCTATTTCACAGACAAAAGCCAGGAAAAGCTCCAGGCCCAGACAAGATAACTCCTTCTTGCTTAAAGTCTGTGTTGACCAATTGGCCCCATCTTCACCCATATTTTCAATAAATCACTCAGAGATGTGTTATGTTCCTTCTTGCTTCAAACGCTCTACCATCATCCCAGTGCCGAAGAAGCCCACCATCAAGGAACTGATGACTACAGACCAGTTGTTCTAACATCTGTAGTCATGAAAACCTTTGAAAGGCTAGTGCTTTCCTACCTGAAAACCATCACGATCCTCTTAGCTTGCAATTTGCATACCGAGCAAATAGATCAACAGATGATGCTGTTAATATGGCTCTGCACTACATCCTACAACATCTTGAGTCTCCTAAGACCTATGCAAGGGTCCTTTTTGTAGACTTTAGTCAGCATTCAATACCATCATTCCAGACATTCTTCTAACTAAGCTAAACCAGCTACAGGCGGAACAGACTTGTAAGTGGATCACAAGCTTTAAATAACAAACAGGAAGCAGCAGGTGAAGCTAACAAGATCACATCAAATACCTGTACAATTAGCACAGGGCCCCAAGGCTGTGCTCTCCACTTCTCTCTCTGTATACCAATGACTGCATCTCCAATGATCCATTTGTTAAGCTACTGAAGTTCGTAGATGACACAACAGTGATTGGTCTCATTCGAGACAATTTAATCCATATAGACAAGAGGTAGAAATTGAGCCTTGTGGTGCAACCAAAACAATCTGGAACTGAACACACTCAAAACCGTGGAAATGGTGGTAGACTTTAGGAAAAACCCTTCCATACTTCCACCTCTCACAATACTTGACAACACAGTATCAACAGTAGAAACCTTCAAATTTCTGGATTCTATCATATCGCAAGATCTCAAATGGACAGTTAACATCAAAAACATCATTAAAAAAGGACAACAAAGAATGTTCTTTCTGCGCCAATTCAGTAAGCTCAAACTGCCCAAGGAGCTGCTGATCCAATTCTACAGAGGAATTATTGAGTCTGTCATTTGCACCTCTATTTTCTTCTCCTACGCATGCGCGGAAATGGCGGCGATCTGAGAGTCATGCAGGCGGTGGGTTGGCGTTTTTCCTAGCCGCGATGCCTCGGTGTCTTATCTGGGCAGAACATCTTTCCGAAATGAGATCTTTGGGTCTTGTTAGACCCTCGCCAACCTGAGACAAATATTATTGCCCCTGGCTTCTGGCCCAGAAACTGCTAAAGACATTCTTCCCCGGACATCAGCGACCAGTTGAGAGTGCGGTAGGCTGGCCAGCGGCAGTGATACCAACAGCGGCTTCGGATACCAGCAGCAGCGGCACTGATACCATCAGCGGCAATGGTAGATGGCGCCCGGCCATTCTGGAGGCGGCGGGCGGCGCTCGCTAGGAGAATGGCGGGCTGGATCATGGCTTGCTGCTGCGGCGCGCATATGTCCATCGGCGGCTGGATGTTCTGCGCTCTATCTTTCAGTGGCATGGCTCAGCAGCATGTTTCTATGATTCCACCCATCTGATGGTTCCATTGGCAACATCTGGGACTGTCTGGCTGCGTTATGGTCCACTTATCATCATGACTTACGGCTGGATTGTTTGCTGGACTATTTTCAGCGGCACCAGACATTGGACACAGGTAGCTTGGACATTTTGGATTTTAGATCTCTAGCTGACTCTTATATATACCATCATTGACATCTGCGGCTGAAAACTTTTTCCTGTCTTATTTATTTATTTATTGATGGCATCAATCGCCTTGGACCTGATTATGGGCGGCACCAGTGGGTAAAAACTTTGCTGTATCCATTATGGGCAGTACTGAATGGCGGAATCCATCAGCCAAACTTCCATCTTATTTATTACCCTTACCGGGCATTTGGCCCTGGTTTGTGACTGTCCTGACTTTGTCCATAGGCTACGATAACATCAAGTGGCTGAACACCTTTTTTCCCCACTGTTATTTGATCTTTTAGCATGAAATATTCTCTGACCTCCTCCGACTATTCTACATAGGAATGGCTTTATCATGGAATAACGATCTTGGGACCAGAGGTGGCATGAGGAAGAAGAATCTGTGGGGTTTTTAAACTGTTTTTTAAATAAGGGTTTCTTAAGGGGAGGATTCGGGTGGGGGGAAAACCCGTCGGGAGGATCCAGCCCTGTGCTGGTTCGCGACACTATTCCATCTTGTCTGGAGGCAGGGGGAGGGCGTTCCAGGTTTAGAGGGATGTTCGATCTACCGCGGTAAGTGGGAGGCAGATATGGCAGGGAGGGGCGTGCACCGAGTTGTGAGGCGTTCAATGTTTGAAAGCGACCGCGTGCTCCGGCCCCTCTGCCCCTACCCGTTCCTCGGGTGGTCGTGATCCTCAGAGCTTGGATCTTCGGCTGATGTTATGTAATGCCCGGTCCGTGGTTAATAAGGCTCCTCTGATTTGTGACCTTATTCAGGAGTCCGCGGACCTTATGGGCATTCTGAAACCTGGTTGGTCCCAGAGGAGGGTCCCCTGGTTGAGATGTGCCTCAGGTTTCAGAGCATTTCATCAGCCGAGGGTCCAAGGTAAGTGGGGTGGCAGTTGTTATCAAGGAGGATCTAGAGCCGAGGAGGCCACTATTCCTCAGATTGCGGTTGTGAATCCCTTTATGTGCGGTGGGGCTATAGGAATCAGTTGGGCTTGGTGATCGCGTACCTGGCTCCTTGCTGCGTGACCACAGCCTGCCTGAGCTGTTGAGGTACTTGCTGCTGTGGTGAGAGTCCCCAGACTTATTGTCATGGGGATTTCAACCTGCCATCAGCTGGCTCGTCATCGACGGCAGCTCGGAGTTCTGGCTTCCATGACGGCCTTGGACCTGATTCGAGTAAATGATGACCACACACACGGGGAGGCACACTGGATCTGCTTTATATCTCTGGACAGTGGTTAAATGATCTGGTATTAGATGATTTAGTAACAGAACCAATGTCATGGTCGGATCATTTTCTCCTTCGCCTAGACTTCCGAACCGCCATTCACCACGCAGGGAGACGGAACCTATACGGTGGTTCCGCCCCAGGCGCCTGATGGACCCTGAGAGGTTCCTGACGGAGCTTGGGCCATTCCTGAGGATCTGGCCCACGCACCACTGAGGAACTGGTCGGGCCTGGGAACAGGCGCCGGGGCCTGACCGTGTCGCGCCTTTGCGGCCTCTGACCCGCAGATCTCACCGCCCTTTTCCGAGGGGCTGAGGAGATGCCGGAGAAGACGCCTGGAGAGCACCTGGAGGTCCAGTCGCCCGATTGATCAGTTAGGTCCTATTCTAGGACCTACCTAGGCAATGAGGAAGCGAGGCGCTCACGCCCACCCTCAAGGCCGGCAGATAACCGCCGCTGTTTTGGGTCACCCGCCTTCCTACATCAGGAGGTGCGGATGACCTTTGCAGGACGAGCCGAGGAGTTTAGGTTATCTATACGATAAAATCGCTCAGCTGAGGGACGGTCTGGACCGAATTTGGGATGATCCAAGCGAGGGAGAGGAGGCACGCCTTGTTGAGTCCATTTGGGATGAGTTTGACCCTGTGGCTCCGAGGACGTGGACAGGTTGTTGGGGAGGCTTCGGCACGACATGTTTACTGGACCCGTGCCTTCCTGGCTGGTACTGGCCACTCAGGAGGTGACACGAGGCTGGCTCCAGAGGATTATCAACGCTTTGTTGGAAGGGTTTTCCTGCCGCCTTGAAAGAGGCGGTGGTGAGACCTCAAGAAGCCCTCCTGGACCCAGCTGTTTTGGGTAATTATCGTCAGTTCCAACCTTCGCTTTGTTGCGAAGGTTGTAGAGAGTGCCGTGGCGACAGCCACCACACCTGGATGAAGATGTCATTCTAGACCTGCTCCAGTCCGCTTCCGACCCGGATACAGCACGGAGACAGCTTTGGTCGCATTGGTGGATGATCTCTGGAGGGCCAGGGACAGGGGTTATTCCTCTGCCCTGGTCCTATTAGACCTCTCAGCGGCTGATACCATCGACCATGGTATCTTCTGCTGCGGTTGGGGGATTGGGAGTGGGAGGCACCGTTATCGGTGGTTCTCCTCCTATCTCTGACGATGCAGGCAGTGACAGGGGGCAGAGGTCGCGAGGGGCCTCACTTGTGGGGTCCCTCAGGGGTCGATTCTCTCGCCTTCTGTTCAACATCTATGAAACCGTTGGGTGAGATCATCAGTGGTTTGGTGAGATACCAGCAATGCGCTGATGACACCCAGCCTTTTCACCCCGGACCACCCCAATGAAGTTGTTGAAGTGCTGTCCCGGTGTTTGGAAGCCGTCAGGTCTGGATGGGGAGAAACAGGCTCAAGCTTAATCCTCCAAGGCGGAGTGGCTGTGGATGCGGCACCCGATTCAGTCAGCTGCAGCCGCGGCTGGCTGTTGGTGGCGATAGCCCCAAAGGATAGTGCGCAACAGGTGTCCTCCTGGACGATCGGCTGTCGTTTGAAGATCATTTGGCCGTCTCCAGGGGCCTTCCACCAGGTTCGCCTGGTCGCGCGCCCCTTCCTGATCGGGATGCCTTATGCGGTCACTCATCGTTACCTCGCTTGGATTACTGTAATGCTCTCTACATGGGGCTCCCCTTGAAGTGCTCGGAGGCTTCAGTTAGTCAGAATGCAGCTGCGCGGGGTTATAGAGGAGCTGCGTAGCTCCCATGTAACACCGATCCTCGCAGCTGCACTGGCTGCCTGTGGCTTTCGAGTGCACTTTAAGGTGTTGGTTATGACCTTTAAAGCGCTCCATGGCTTAGGACCTGGGTACAGGGACCGCCTGCTGCCACATGCCTCCCCAGACCGTGCGCTCCATAGAGGGACTTCTCAGGGTGCCGTCCACAAACAATGCGGCTGGCGGCCCCAGGAAGGGCCTTCTCTGTGGGGCACCATCTGGAATGAGCTTCCCGGGTTTCGCCAAATACCTGACCTCGGACATTTTCATGAACTAAAAACACATCTTTTATCCAGCGGGCTGGCTTAAATTAGTTTTAAATTTTATTAATTTTAAATGGGGCTTTTAGTATGGAAAATTTTAATTTCAGGCCAATTTAATAAGTTTTTAAATGGTATTTTAATTTGTATATTGTGTTGTTTTTACTTTTGCCTGTACACCGCCCTGAGTCCTTCGGGAGAAGGGCGGTATAAAAATTAAATAAAATAAATAAATAAATAAATAAATATAACTGTCTGGTTCGGTTCTGCAACCCAACAAGAAAAACACAGACTTCAGGGGATAATTAGAACTGCAGAAAAAATAATTGCTACCAACTTGCCTTCCATTGAGGACCTGTATACTGCACGAATCAAGAAGAGGGCCGTGAAAATATTTGCAGATCCCTCGCATCCTGGACATAAACTGTTTCAACTCCTACCCTCAAAAGGCTTTAGAGCACTGCACCAGAACAACTAGACACAAGAACAGTTTTTGGAGGCCATCACTCTGCTAAACAAATAATTCTCAACACTGTCAGACTATTTACTGAATCTACTACTATATTTTCATAGTTATCACCAATCTCTTTCCTTATTTAATATGACTATAACTTGTTGCTGGCAATCCTTATGATTTATATTGATATATTGATCATCAATTGTGTTGTAAATGTTGTACCTTGATGAGCGTATCTTTTCTTTTATGTATGAGCATATGAGACAAATTCCTTGTGTGTCCAATCACACTTGGCCAATAAAATTCTATTCTATTCTATTCTATTCTATTCTATTCTATTCTATTCTATTCTATTCTATTCTATTCTAAAAATCACATCTAGTTTCCAATATCTAGCTATTATAATTCTACCTATTATAATCATAATTCTAATCAATTCTTTTTCATATTTTGTTAATTCTATTTCCTTAATTACCAACAATAATATAGTTTCCACTCTCAATGTTATTACTTTCCCCATCATTTCAAATCTCATTTTCTCCAATTGTTGCCAAAACTTTTTAACCTTATCACATTTATACCACATATGTTCATAAGTCCCCAATTCCATATCACATCTCCAACATTTTTTACTAATTTTTTTATCCATTTATGACAATCTTACTGGAGTCAAATACCATTTCCAAACAACTTTATAATTATGCTTTATAGATAAAGTTCTCATAATTCTACTATTCCACATTCCAATCTGACTCTGGTATTTCAATATTAAGATCTTTTCCCAATTTGTCCTCATAACTCTTTAGTTTTCATCAGAGTTTATAATCTTATAAACCCTGCTAACGAGTCCTTTAGCCCAATTTCATCTTTCATACCGAGATACTAAATATTCAAATTCAGTTTCACATCTATTTATTGAATAGTTTTCCTTAATTTTTTGTCCATTTTCTATCTGTATTTTTTCAAACCAGCTTAACCCTAATTTTCAGTATCTTTGTTCCTCCTTTCATTTTCTAAAACTTTTAACCAATCTCTAATAGTTTCTATATTTTCATCTTTAATCACTTCATTACGTCTTATATTATTTTAATCGCCAATTTCAATTGTCTTCCAAAGATTATATCCGAATTAAAATTTTAACAAATTTATTCCACATTTATTTAATCCCTTTAACCAATAACTTCTAATTACACATTTTAAGTTTGCTTTATCTAAAACCACTGTGATCCAAATTTTCTATATCCCTTAACTCTAAGTCTCTCCAATGATTATCTTCACCTTTAAGTATTTTTACCACTATCCGGATACCATATGCACAGTAATAATTAAATAATTTCATTCTAATCCACCTTCCTTTTGATTTTGATACCACATTTTCTTCACTAATCTAGGTCTTTTCCCCCCATTGCAAAATTTGTCCAATTTTTTCTGATATCCTTCAATATCTTTCTCTGTCAAATTTAACGGTAGCATCTCGAATAAAAAGTTAAACTTGGGCAGCAACATCATCTTACACATTGCAATTCTACCAAACCAAGACAACTTTAACATTTTATATTTATCTATCTTCTTCTCAATTTCATTCATCACTACATCATAATTAAGTTTTTTCAATTCTTTAACCTTGAATGAGAGCACTATACCCAAATATTTCAATGTATTTTTAATCCTTATCCCAAATTGCTCTTGCATATTCTCGTGCTCATTACCATTACTATCCATCAACAATTCTGATTTTGACCAATTTACTTTCAGACCTGTCATTTCCTCAAATTCTTTCAAATGCTTATATATCTTTTTCAGGTCTTTCTCTATATTTTTCAAAATAATTAAAGTATCATCCGCATACAAATTTATCTTATATCCCTTATATCCTTCTAATTCTTCATCTTTTTCTATCATTTTTGTCAAGATTTCCATAGCCAATAAAAATAATGTTGGGGACAAGGGACATCCTTGTCTCGTACCCGCTTCTAATTTTATCTCTTCAGTTAATATTCCATTCACCTTCACTCTTGCACTACTTTTTTGATACAATTTTGAAATAACATGTATAAACTTGTTACCAAAGCCTAAAACCTCCACAATTACTTTAATAGCTTCCCATTGTACGGAATCAAAAGCTTTAAAAATGTCCAATGATACTATACCAATTTTATCACCATTATGTTCAGCTACATCTATAATATTTAATACTCTTCTAACAATATCACTCATATATCTGCCCTTCACAAAACCTACTTGGTTGTAACTTATATATCTATCTATAAATCTACTTAATCTATTACTTATAATAGCAGTAAATATCTTTGCATCCTGATTAATTAAAGAAATGGGCCGATAGGACTCAATCCTTTCTAAATCTTTATCTGGCTTAGGAATTAGGGATATCACCGTTCTATTCCATGACGAAGGTACTTCTCCACCATGTAATATTCCATTAAATAATTTTTGCAATCTTGGTATTATTAATTCTTTAAATTCTTTATAAAACTCAGTAGGTAATCCATCCTCACCTGGAGCTTTCCCTAATTTTGTTTTTTGTATAACTCCATTAATCTCATCTTGTGTTATATCTTCTTCCATCAATTCTTTATATGTTTGATCAATTTTCACCACATATTTTTCTAAATAACTTTGCAATTTCCCCCGGTTAACTGGTTTCTTTGAATATAGATTCTGAAAAAAGTTTCTAACCACTTCACATTTCTCTAATTTTTTGTAACATCTTATACCTTTATCATCTATCAAAGCTCCAATTTCTCTCTTCTCTCTTTTATTTTTCGCCATCTTTGCCAATAACTTAGAGTTTCTGTTACTAAATTCAAAAAAATTCCTATTTAAATATCTCAAATTTCTTTTTACCAACTCTGTATCCTCTTCTATCATTTTATTTCTTAACATATTAAGCTCCTCAAGGATTTTTTTTTCTTTAGTAAGCAAAAATTGATTTTCCAATTCTTTAATCTGATTTTTATCCCTTTCCATTTTAATTTTATAATTTTTATATTTCCTACTTGATAATTTAATACTCTCCCCTCTAAACACCGCCTTCATTGCATCCCAAACAATTTCAAATTTAACCTCCCCATTATCATTTAGTCTCCAACTTTCCTCCAATTTTTTAAGTATCCATTTTTTATCCTTTTCATTTTTATACAATTTCTCGTCATATCTCCAATAGCTTCTTTTTTTCTCAAAATTAAAATCTAAATTCACCATAACTTCTGCATGATCAGAATCTTTAAAAATTCCCACATCTACCTTATCCACATTGTTCAGCAAATCTTTAGAAAGAAAAATATAATCAATTCTGGAATATGTATTATATATCTTAGAGAAAAAAGTATATACTCTTTCAATTCCTTTAACCTCTCTCCACATCACACTACATGCTGAGCATCCACGTATTTAAAATCCCCATTTTATTTGCTCTTCCACAACAAGTGGGGTTAGTACTATCTATTTTATCTCTGATTAAATTAAAATCCCCAGCCACAATTACTTTCCCTACACTTTCATTCTCCAAAATTTTTGTTATTTTTTCAAGAAACTCTCTTTGTTTCTCATTCGGTAAATACAAATTAACACATGTCCTCATTTCCTCATTAAGATTTCCCACAATTATTACATATCTTCCATCCTCATCCAAAATTACCTGATGTTTTTCAAAATACACCCTATCTGATATCAATGTTGCAAATCCTCTGGCTTTTGAAGTTCCAAATGCTTTTTCATATATTTGCATACCTTTTATATATATTCTATTTGAATCTTCAGATTTCTGATGGGTTTCTTGTAAAAATAAAATATCTGGTGAATCTCTTTTAATCTTAAATTCCAATCTTCTTCTTTTAATCTGATTCCCTGTACCATTCACATTCCATGGGAATCTTCCTGTCTTCGCTACCTCTTGGTGTTCCTCCAGCTAACTGATTTTCAGATGATGTCCTTGGCTGGCATTATTTTCAGTTTCCTCCTCTCTGCACTCTTTCTAGTTTCTCGAAATCTTTTTTACATTGTGGCGATCAAAACTGAAGGCAATATTCAAAGTGTGGCCTTACCGAGGCCTTATAAAGTGGTATTAACACTTTTAAGGTGATCTTGATTCTATCCCTCTGTTTTTGCAACCTAGAACTGTCGTGGCTTTTAGGGCAGCTGCTGTGCAGTGCTGCCTCCTATTTAAATGGTTTTCCAGTGGGACTCCAAGTTCCCTCTTACAGTTACTACTATTGAGCAATATCGTTTCCTTTAACAAATTACTATTTTGAAACACTCAAGCACTGGTTGTAATAGCTTCCCATAAGGTGGACAAGAGGTGGGTTTCAGCAGGTTCTGTCCAGTTCCGGAGAACCGGTAGCGAAAATTTTGGGTAGTTCAGAGAACTGGTACATACCAACTCCGACTGGTCGTGCTCCCATCTATTTTCTGCCTCCCGAGTCCCAGCTGATTGGGAGGAAATGGGGATTTTACAGTAACTTTCCCCTGGAGTGGGGTGGGAATGGAGTTTTTATAGAATCCTTCCCCTGCGATGGCTACCAAACCACACGAAACCCACGAAGCGACACCCACAGAACCAGTAGCAAAAAAAAAAAAAAATTAGACCCAACACTTAGCTGGCCTTCTAGGCCATCTAGGTTAACCGGTCCGAATGGGCTTAATACCCCCTCTGCTTCTACCTCTAAGCTAATGAGCTAATCTTGGTTTCATCGCAAAAGAGAAAATGCCTTCAGCATTTAAGTGTGGCCACCCCAAGCAGCAGCTACAGTTAAACACGATAAAGAATGTGTGCTAAATATCCTCCTCATTTCTTTTCCATTTCTTTCCCATTGTTCAGATGGAAAGCCAAGCGCTTCTTCTGTTTCCATCCTCCAGGCTCCAGCAGGACAACTGAATTGGCCCCAAAAAATCACTATCACATGCATCATGGAAGTTTTTTATCCCAGCGAACTCTTTCTGAAATCGCTCCGGAATGGGGAGCCGGTCAGGTTGAGCATCAGCATGCAGAAAGTGAATTTGAATAGTGAAGATGAATTCTATTGCCTGGGGGATTACGAAGCCTTGCCATCCGACGTCATCCAGAAGACCATAAAGAAGAACACGGGGAAATGATCTGTAGTTGACGTCGCCGTAATCCTCTCTGACGCCAGCAGCCCTTGCTTCCCATTTCTTTTGAGAAACCTAGTGTGTTCGGTTTCCACCATCCTCTCTTTTCTCCTACTTCGTGATGGATAATTCATGAAAGTGTTCATTGGCCGCATCCTTCTGAAGACAAGAAATATTGTGTCATCAAGTATTTTTCTCAAAACAAGTAAAAAAAAATAATAATCTGGGGGTAAGGCAGTGGTGAAATGTAAAATTTGTTACTACAAGTTCTGTGGACGTGGCTTGCTGTGTGTGTGTGTGTGTGTGTGTGTGTGTGTGTGTGTAATGTGACTGGTGGGCGTGGCCAATTTTTTTTACTTTTAAAAGCATTTTTTCTTCAACCTCTTCAGCCAAAGAGGTTATAAAAAATGCTTTTAAAAGGCTCTTCTGATGATCCCAGCTGAGTTGCCTGATGGTCAGAGGCTTTTCTTTTCTTTTAAAAGCATTTTTTTGCCTTTAAAAGAAAAAAAAGCCTCTGATGATCAGGTAACTCAGCTGGGATCATCAAAGGAGCCTTTTAAAAAGGCATTTTTTTCTACAACCTCTTTGCTGAAGAGGTTGTAGAAAAAGCATTTTTAAAAGCCTCTGACGATCCTAGCTGAGTTGCGCGATCATCAGAAGCTTTTTTTAAATTTTTAAAAGTATTTTTTCGGCCGAAGAAAAAATGCTTTTAAAAGTAAAAAAAACTCCTCTGATGATCACGTGGCTCAGCTGGGCATGGGGAGGTTCAGGGTTTTTTGCTACCGGTTCTCCGAACCACCCACCGCCATCGCTACTGAATCGGGAGATCCATTCCGAACCGAGAGCATTTCACGAAAGGTGTAAAGTTTCCACAAGTTTCCCCGAGCCACTTTGATGCCAAAGAGAGTGAGACTCCAGACGAGACTTACAAAAATAACAGCTTTTTAAAAAATATTTTTTATTGAGAATTGATTATATGGAATAACTTAGGTATATGTTATTTAGAGGCAGAGGAAGATGATAGAGAATGTCTTTGTGATCTCAGGACACTCCCAGAAAAAATGGATGTGTGAGTGCAAAGCAGCTTTAAGAAATGATTCTTTAATTAGATGGCTGACCTCTGGTTTAAAAGCATTAAAGAATAAGTTGAAATTTGTGATATTTAAGAATCTTACAGATAAAAAATAGAATAATTATTAATGATGTTTTGGGGAAACTAAGAGAACTATGTTAAATATGAAATTGAAACTGAAATGGTATGTAGGAGAAAAATAAGAATTTATGTTGATCCTATTTGTATTTCTTGTGTAGTGGGCTATGTAATAACAATTGTTCTTGATGAATTTGACGTTATTACTACACCTGGAATGAAGGATAAAAAGGGGGTTAAAATATGGGGACCAGACTGGATTTAATATTGTTTTCAGAATGAGGGGATGGAACAGAGTTTTAGATAGAGATGTGCAAATAATAATAAATTTTAAGAGAAAGAAGGAAATATATTGGATATGATAAAATGGGGGTGTGTATGAAATTTGAATTACATTAAAGATGTACCTGACTGATATTCTGTTCAAAAATCATTATAGTTTAATTTAAAAAATATAAAAAACTTTTTTCAAAAAAAAATAACAGCTTTTTATTCTTTGGCCAAAGTAAAAAGGCTGGGTGACAAAACTATATCCAAACAATACAGGCAAAATGCATGTAAGGAATAGCCACACCCTGGGTGAAATGCTAGTGGCTCACACCGGATCGGGAGAACTGGTAGTGATCAAAGCTACAGATTTGGGCGAACCAGTAGTAAAAAAAGATACAAACTGTCCAAACTGGTATTTCCGACGATCAGCTCTACCACGTGATTTAAATTCGCTAGAAATCCTGCTTTCTAGTGAATCAAAATTATGCAGCACAGCCGTTCTGCCCCCTTCGCTGTTGTACTTACCTTGTTAAGCCTCCTTTTTCTGCATGAAGCAAGTGTTTGGTGCGCAATCTGCATGCGCGCCCATGTAGCATGTGTTTGGCGTCTACTGCGCATGTACACATGTTCAGTGTGTGTTTTGCACACACTACGCATGTCTAGTTTTGAAATCAAGAATAGAAGTGAGACACAGAAGCAAGATAACAAAATGTTACTAATCCAAGCCAGCATTAAGGTTAAATTTTACTAAACTAGATTTAGTTCCTAACTCATCTACACCTCATTAACTGTCTGGTTTGGTTCTGCAACCCAACAAGACAGACACAGAGTTCAGAGGATCATTAGAACTGCAGAAAAAACAACGGCTACCAACCTGCCTTCCATGGAGGACCTGTATCCTGCATGAGTCAAAAAGAGGGCTGTGAAAATATTTACAGATCCCTCACATCCTGGACATAAACTGGTTCAACTCCTACCCTCAAAACAACGCTATAGAGCACTGCACACAGAACAACTAGACAGAAGAACAGGTTTTTCCCGAACGCCATCACTCTGCTAAATAAATAATATCCTCAACACTGTCAAATTAAATCTGAACTAATATCAATCTTCTCATTGTTCCTATCACCCACCTCCTCCCACTTATGACTGTATGACTGTAACTTTGTTGCTTGTATCCTTATGATTTATATTGATTGTTTCCTAATATGATTTGATTGCTTATTTGTACCCTACGACTATCATTAAGTGTTGTACTTTATGATTCTTGACAAATGTATTTTTTCTTTTATGTACACCGAGAGCATATGCACCAAGACAAATTCCTTGAGTGTCCAATCACGTCTGGCTAATAAAGAATTCAATTCAATTCAAGTCAATGCAATGCAATGCAATTCTATTCTATTCAATGCTATTCTATTCTATTCTATTCGATGCTATTTGATTCTATTCACAACTAATTTCTGACAGCATACAATAATATAGGCAAAAGCCAATAATAGAGCTCAATTCATAACAAATGATTTCTAGCAGAAGCAAAGAGGAAATATTGGTTGAATCAGTAACAATTATATAGTAGCATCAGTAATTCATAATAAAAGCAAAAAGCCAACATTAGTCCTTCATGGGCCTTGGAAATCAAGAAAACCAATGCTTCAATTCATAACATGAATGTCATTTTGTGTCCTCTTCAAAGCCTAGAAGTCCAACTCAGGGGTGGGTTTCAAATTTTTTTAGTACCGGTTCTGTGGGTGTGGCTTGATGGGCGTGGCATGGCTTGGTGGGCTTGGCAGGGGAAGGATATTGTAAAATCTCCATTCCCACCCCACTCCAGGGGAAAGTTACTGCAAAATCCCCATTGCCTCCAGATTACCTGGGACTCGGGAGGCAGAGAAGAGATGGGGGTGGGGCCAGTCAGAGGTGGTATTTGCTGGTTCTCTGAACTACTTAAAATTTCTACTATAGGTTCTCCAGAACTGGTCAGAACCTGCTGAAACCCACCTCTGGTCCAGCTTATGGGAAGCTATTATAACCAGTGCTTGAGTGTTTCAGAATGGAAATTTGTTAAAGGAAATGATATTGCTTAATAGTAGTAACTGTGAGAGGGATTTATTTATTTATTTAATTTATTTATTTATTTATTTAATTTGATTTTTATACCGCCCTTCTCCCGAAGGACTCAGGGCGGTGTACAGGCAAAATAAAAACAACAATACAAATATACACAATTTAAATACCCTTAAAAAACTTATTCAAAATTAGCCTGATATTAAAAATCATCATCAATTAAAACCCCATTTAAAATTGGTAAAATTCCGTTTTAAAATCCAATTAAGCCAGCCCCGCGCGAATAAAAAGATAGGTCTTCAGTTCGCGACGAAATGTCCGAAGGTCAGGTATTTGACGTAAACCAGGGGGAAGCTCGTTCCAGAGAGTGGGAGCCCCCACAGAGAAGGCCCTTCCCCTGGGGGCCGCCAGCCGACATTGTTTGGCGGACGGCACCCTGAGAAGTCCCTCTCTATGAGAGCGTACGGGTCGGTGGGAGGCATGTGGTAGTAGCAGGCGGTCCCGTAAGGATCTTGGAGTCCTAGTGGACAACCATTTAAATAGGAGCCAGCCCTGTACAGCAGCTGCCCAAAAAGCCACGACAGTTCTAGGCTTCATAAACAGAGGGATAGAATCAAGATCACATTTTTTGGTTGCCACGATTTAAAAAAGATGTGGAGACACTAGTAAGAATGCAGAGAGGAGCAAACTGAAAATAATGCCGGCCAAAGACATTATCTGAAAATCAGTTAGGTGGAGGAACACCAACAGGTAGTGAAGACAGGAAGATTCCCATGAGGCATCTTGCTAAATTATAATTAATCCACAAAACACGGAAATGTCAACTGCTGAGGTGTATTAAGAAAGCAAACACATTTCTTCACGTCTTGCTTCTCCCTAGAACTGGTGGCAGACCAAACCGCAGTCAGCATCTTCATGAGGTGGCTTGAGAGATTTATCTCTAAATATCATTCCTTTTGACAAACGAAGAACTGCCATTTTAAAGACCTGAGCTTACAGCTACCAATAAGCTGGGCTGCGGGTATCATTTGAAAAGAGATATGAATAAAATACAATAGATAGATAAACAATGTTAATAATGAAAAATTAAATGGGGGAAATGACAAAAAAAGAAATAGAAATCCAGATATCGCCAGAATAAATGGAAAAGTGGGATGGGGATGGGGAAGGAAAGAAGATTATAAATTATGAAATGATAGATTGGGTAAAATGGAATAGAAATGGAAAAGAAAGTATATATATATAATATTAGAAAATTTGAGTTGCCCGGTTACCAAACAAGGGAAATATTATACAACAAAGAAGAAAGAAAGAAGAGAGGAATAGAGGGAAAGGAAGAGGAGGTGAAGGAGAGAGAAGGATGGAAGGAAGGGGAAGGAGAGGAAGATAGGATAGGGGAGAAGAGTAGGAGAGAAAATGAGAAAGGAGGAAAGAGGAGAGGAGTGGGGAGAGGAAGGGAAGGAGGAAGGAGGAGGGATAGGAGGAGGAAGAAGGTAGGAGAGGCAAGGAGGGAAGGAGGGAAAAGAGGAGAAGAAGGTTTGTTGTGAAATGAAGGGAAATAAAGGGTAGAAGAGCAACCTCAAATGTAATTAATGTGTTTTATCCTTGTGGTTTCTTCAGAAAAAATATGTATTATGATCGCACGGCTCAACTGGGATTTTCAGACTCTTTTTTTTTACCTTTTAAAAGCATTTTTTAAAAGAAGCGACAAGCTTCAAGGTGTTGGTGAACGTCTTTAAAGCGCTCCATGGCATAGGGCCAGGTTACTTACGGGACCGCCTGCTGCTACCGAATACCTCTCACCGACCCGTGCGCTCTCACAGAGAGGGACTCCTCAGGGTGCCGTCGGCGCGACAGTGTCGTCTAGCGACACCCAGGGGAAGGGCCTTCTCTGTGGGGGCTCCCGCCCTCTGGAACGAACTCCCCCCAGGACTTCGTCAACTTCCGGACCTCCGAACCTTTCGCCGCGAGCTCAAAACTCACTTATTCATCTGCGCTGGACTGGGTTAGTTTTTTAAGTTTATGGGTTTTTAATGGGTTTTATTCCTAAATTTTAATTGTGGCCAATTTAATAAGTTTTTTAGTTGTATTTTAATTGTATTTATAGTGTATTGTGTATTTTTTACTTGGCTGTGAACCGCCCTGAGTCCTTCGGGAGAAGGGCGGTATACAAATTTAAATAATAAATAAATAAATAAGCGGGAAAGCAGGTCGACCGGGCATTGGGTGGACATGGGCGTCGGATGGTGGGTGGGTGCCAGGGATTTTTCCTACCGGTTCTCAGAACCACCTGCCACCAACTTTACTGGATCGGCCAATATGGTCTGAACCGGGAGCCTTTCACCCCTGGTCCAACCCCCTACTTAGGCAATATACATTGTAAGCCGCCCTATACATTGTAAGCCACCCTGAGTCTTCGGAGAAGGGCGGGGTATAAATGTAAACAAAAAAAACAAAAACAAAAAAAAAAACAAAAAACCCTACACCACTATAAAGCGGTACTAACTCTGCACTTGATCTTGATTCTATCCTTCTAGTCATAAATCAATAAAATTGGATCAACATGTATGGATCTGGTCTTTCACACCTGACATTAATCTTTTCAATCAACCAGATGAATGTCAACCATTAAACCTGACCCACCATCTCTGCTCCCAATGAAAAACTTCCAATCATAATTTAAGGTTGTTTTATATCCAATGTGTGTTGGGCAGGTTTTTTTCAGGAAGGAGAAAAGAGGACAGTTCAATGAAAGGGGATTATTCAGCTTTCAAGAGGAGTGATATTTACGGAAGACATCCTGGTCCTGTTACGAAATGCTGCCCATAGTTTGCTCTGCCATCGTAGCCTTCATGCCAAATGCCTCAAGGGAGAATAGATGTACGGTATTTTTCAGAGTATAAGAGGCAGCTTAGTTTTTGGGGTAGAATATTTTGCTGGTTTTTATCCCCTGCTTTGGGATAAAAAAACAGCTTCTGAAGCACAACTGATCTTTGGAGAGAGAAGCAATGAAAAATACAGGCAAATCACAGAGATCGCTTCATTCACTAGCGCCTCGCTAGGGCTGAAAAAAAATCCTTCACAGCTGAGAGTCGGAGGGAGCAGGTGAAGTACGGAAGATCGCTTCACTGGAAAAAAATGCTTCTAAAGCACAGCTGAGAGTTGGAGGGAGCAGGCAAAGATCACTTCACTTGGTTAGGGCTGAAAAATATAAAACGCACCCAAATTTTCAGCCTCTTTTAGGAGGGAAAAAAGTTTGTCTTATACTCCGAAAAATACAGTACTTCTTGTGCTTGTACAACGATTCCCTATGTTATGAATTATTATTTAGCAAAAGGATGTGTGAACATTTCCCAATCTTGGTGTTCCTCCAGCGAAATGACTTTCAGAATATGACCTTGGCCAGCATTATTTCCAAATTTGCATCTTTCTAATTCTGTACCCTGCAGTTCCATCATTTGTGTTTTCCTTTAACCTCAATGACTGTGATAGCAAGGTACTAACACCACTCTATAAAGCATTAGTAAGATCTCACCTAGAGTACTGCATCCACTTTTGGTCACAGCACAATAAAAAAGATGTGGAGACTCTAGAATGAGCGCAGAGAAGAGCAACCAGGATGATGTGGTCATCGCCATGGCAGCCTCCTCCGGACCTTTAAGGCACTCAGGCTGGCAGCAAGCATTTGGCCAGCTCAAAAAAGAGGAGGAAAAGAATCTGGCACTTGGAAAGACGTAGAAGGCAGAATTCAGCACTTGCCAACATTGTGTTCAGTTGACGTGGCTGTCAAATCAATATCTTTTCCGGGATCAGCCTTCCTTGAACGGGATGTGTTAAGTTTGGGCAGTAACGAGGCAGGAGACCAGGGTAGTGACAACAGCTCTTTAATATATAGTGAACCCAGCAACCAGCGCTGGGGCAAACCTCTCTTTATATACAATTCGGCCGGTGGCCTCAACCAATCAGCA
>NC_080542.1:6640121-6667621 GCF_028640845.1 Ahaetulla prasina
ATCTATACAATACCGGCACGAGACCGATAGTCGACAAGTACCGTAAGGGAAAGTTGAAAAGAACTTTGAAGAGAGAGTTCAAGAGGGCGTGAAACCGTTAAGAGGTAAACGGGTGGGGTCCGCAGTCCGCCCGGAGGATTCAACCCGGCGGGCGAGGTCGGCCGGGCCGGGCCGGCGGATCCTCCTCCCGCCGCCTCGCGGGAGGGGTTCCGGAGGGACCGCCGCCCGGACGGCTCCGGCCCCGTCGGGCGCATTTCCGCCGGAGCGGTGCGCCGCGACAGCTACCAGCTCTGCTTGTCTGCTACAGCTGGGTTGTGTAGGGGGAGATGCGCGAGCTATTCTGAGACGAGGCTCTTTTGTTTGAGGTCGTACTATAGAGCCATTTAGTTTCACTTACATAATGCGAACTAAACTTACACGTGGGTGATACAAATAGCATATTTTCAGAAATTTAAATTGTCACGGGGAATTTTATGAAAACCTAATGAAAATGTTTTTAAATAATGCTATGAATTTTTTTTTAAAAGTCAATTAAATTTTTTAAAAAAGGAAAGTGCTTCAGTATCGGACAAAACCCCTACCGCCCACCATGAAAGCTGGAATGCCCATTAGTGGGTGGTTGGGATCAGGTTGACTAACACTGATCTAAACTGTAACATTCTTGTTATACTCTAGACTATCTTTGCAGTCAGGGACTGTTGTGCCTCGCTCGCTCCCCCCACCGCAGCCGGGCCCCTCTTATCTCCTGCTGGACACTGATAGTGCGGAAGAATGTCCTGGCATGCCTCCAGCCCCCAGCCCTGGCACCATGCCCAGACAGGCCGAGCAAGACGAATGGCCTGACGTGTCTCCAGCCCCCAGTCCTGGCACCATGCCCAGACAAACGGAGCAACTAAACCCCTCCCCCACAGCATGTGAGCCTGAAGAATGTGAAGCCAGTCATGAGCTAAGATTACCAACAGCTGGAGGCTGGAGAGATCCTCGCTTCCGGAGAATAGAGAGGCGATGTCAGCAAAAGGAAGGGAGGGGCAGGCCTGGATAAGTGCTGAGTCATGGAGCCACACTCCATGGCCTATATAAAGGATCTGCTTTCTGGCATTCTCTGAGTCAGGCAAAGTCTAACTTGGATTGCTGAAGTCACATCCTGGTCTCCTGCCTGCCCTGAGAACTCTGACAGAACTTTGGCAAAGCTGCAGAGGCTTTGCAGCCACACTTGATACGGACTTCCCCGACCCAGCCGTCAGAGGAGGAGTGGGACATGACAGGGACTGATTATAAACCAACAGCAAAAAAAAAAAAAAAGCCAACACAGTTCTGGGCTGCATAAACAGAGGGATAGAATCAAGATCACGTGAAGTGTTAATACCACTTTATAATGCCTTGGTAAGGCCACACTTGGAATATTGCATTCAGTTTTGGTCGCCACGATCTAAAAAGGATACTGAGACTCTAGAAAGATTGCAGAGAAGAGCAACAAAGATGATTAGGGGATTGGAGGCTAAAACATAAGAAGAATGGTTGCAGGAACTGGATATGTCTAGTTTAATGAAAAGAAGGACTAGGGGAGACATGATAGCAGTGTTCCAATATCTCAGGGGTTGCCACAAAGAAGAGGGAGTCAAACTATTCTCCAAAGCACCTGAGGGTAGAATAAGAAGCAATGGGTGGAAACTAATCAAGGAAAGAAGCCACTTAGAACTAAGGAGAAATTTCCTGACAGAACAATCAATAAGTGGAACAACTTGCCTGCAGAAGTTGTGAATGCTCCAACACTGGAAATTTTTAAGAAAATGTTGGATAGCTAGTTTTCGGAAATGGTGTAGGGTTTCCTGCCTGAGCAGAGGGTTGGACTAGAAGACCTCCAAGGTCCCTTCCAACTCTGTTATTATGTTATGTTAAACCAAGCTAAAATAGTTCTCACCACAGTAACTTCAGTTTTATGTGAAGGGAGTCTTAATTTTACATACACTTCAAGTTCTTTTCAAGTTTCTTAATCTTTTGCTGGCCTCCAGCAGGTATTTTTGAAATTTGAAATTGAAATTATTATTTATTTATTTTTTTGCCTGGCAGGAATTACTTGTGGATTCCACGCCCAATGGCCATGGAACTATATGTCTCCTAAAGGTTTTCCCTATCATTTTATGGAGATCAACCTTATGGACCTTCAGAAATAAAATAAAAATTAAAAAAAAATAGCATTTGTATTGTCACAATCACTAATTATCTCTTTCTGCTTGCTCTAATTTAACTTCTGTGGCTCTTTCTTGATCCTCTCCTGCCACCATGCGGCCATTGTCAATATAAGGTAAAGGTAAATGTTCCCCTTGCACATACATGCTAGTCGTTGCTGACTCTAGGGGGCGGTGCTCATCTCCGTTTCATAGCCGAAGAGCCAGCGCTGTCCAAAGACGTCTCCGTGGTCATGTGGCCGGCATGACTCAATGCCAAAGACGCACGGAACGCTGTTACCTTCCCACCAAGGTGGTCCCTATTTTTTCTACTGGCATTTTTACGTGCTTTCAAAAATGCTACGTTGGCAGAAGCTGGGACAAGTAACGGGAGCTCACCCCATTACACGGCAGCACCAGGGATTCGAACCGCTGAGCTGCTGACCTTTTGATCGACAAGCTCAACGTCCTAGCCCCTGAGCCACCAAGTTCCTTTATTGTCAACATAGCAGTCACCTAAATGAAACCCAAGGCCTTTTGCATAAAATTCATTCAGTTGCTTTCACAAGGTATTTTATTATTTATTATTTTATTAATTAAATTTTTTTACCGCCCTTCTCCCGAAGGACTCAGGGCAGTTAACAGCCAAATAAAACCACAATGAATAAATACAGAATAAAAACAATAATTAAAAAACTTATTAAATATGGCCACAAATTTAAAATGCATTTAGAACAGTAAAACCACTTTAAAATTTAAAACCAAATAATAAAACTTCTAAAAATTCTATGCCAGGTGTGTTATTACCATCAGCCAGGGATGGGTTCTACTTATCTTTACTATCAGTTCGTAACGGGGCCATGCGCGCGCTTCTGCGCATACACAGAAGCTTCCTGATGACGTCTGGGTCAGTGGGCTGAGCCTCCTGCTGGTTTTAGTACCGGTTCTTGCAAACCGGTCCAAACCGGGGGCAACCCACCACTGCCATCATCATATCATGTATGATCCAAACTGTAACATGCTTGTTATTCTCTAGACCCGTGATGACACAGGTGGCCCGTGGAGAATCTGTGGGCACATGAGTGTTGCCCTATATCAGCTCCAGTGGCATCAGCCACTGATTTTCAGGCCTTCCAGGCCCACTGTCAAGGTTCCAGAAAAACCTCTTCTGCATAAAGAAAACTCAGAAGCCATTGTCTTTAAGAGTTCTTTACTAGCATGAGGAAACTGACACACGATGAGTGAAATTCCAAAACTGAACTTCTGGATTCTTTTCCCAGTTATACAAACCCCAAGAGTCCCACCCCCCTGACCCCTTTGATGGTCACATAGTCCCACGTTCTCCCAGTTCATTCGAATATCTTCTCGCCACTCTTCCTGCAGATGTGAACACCATCTGACCTTGACCGCCTGAAGAATGTTACCATACCCCTCAGCCCCCCCTTCTTTCCCTCAGGGGAAAAATGCGGCAGCGTCTGGAAACCTAAAGTCTAGTATGGTTTCCAGGCCTGACACCCACCACACGTCAGGATACAGGCTGTTTCTGGCCTCTGGAAGGCCTCCTGGGGATGGAGAAGGCCATTTTTGCCCTCCGCAGGCTCCAAGGAAGCCTCTGGAACCTAGGGAGGGTGAAAAACGGGCCTACTGGGCCCGCAGTGCCATCACGTGCCAAAAGCAGGGGCAGCGTGGGAGGGTCATGTGCGGGGGCCCGAGTACATTGAATTATGGATGTGGACATGCACGAGCATAACACCTCACCCACCCTACACACTCCCCCCGCTTTTGGCACGCGACGGCAAAAAAATTAGCCATCACTGCTCTAGACTATCTTTGCAGTCCGGGACTGAATATAAACCAAGTTAAAATAGTTGCACAACAGTAACTTCAGTTTTAAGTGACACCGAGTCTTAATTTTACATACTCTTCATTTTAAGTTCTTTTCAACTTCCCTAATGTTTTTCTTCCTTCCAGTGGGATTTTTCTTACTGCAGCTTCTTAAGGTCTTGTGCTCCAACAGTTGAAGTTTCCTGATAATTATTATGAAGGTCATGTAATCTTGTCCAATGGAGTTACTCAGTCATCCAGGCTGTCCCAAAGGTGCTTTTTCAAGAGGCAACTGGATGTTCTGGTTTTTCTTTGAAGACGGTTTTTCTTCTTCAGAGCTGAAGAAGCTTCTTGAATGAGAAGCGAAACATCTTCAAAGAAAAACCAGAAAGTCCAGTTGCCTCTTGAAAAAAAGAGCACCTTTGGGTCATATAAGCTTTTTTTAAAAAAAGTTTTATTTTTACAATCATATCAAATAATTCATCCAATGTACAGTTATATACAATTAGTCGGGCTTGCCCAGTCACCACCCCCCTTTTTAACACTCTTCCCTCTTCTACCTTCTTTTACTTTCCAAACCTTCCTCTCCTTCTCTTATCTACATCCTCTCCTCCCTCCACCCTACACTCCTTCTCCCTCTTCTACCCCTCTTCCTTCCTCTTCTCCTCTTTCCTACCTCCTACCCTCTCTTCTCTCCCTCCCCACCGTTCTAAAATGGTAACTGGACAGACCTGACCCTACATTAATTATATTTATACATCTTCAATAATCCCTGTACATTAACCATCACTCCATCTCTACCTCAACCCCCAATTCCCTCCCCTTACCCCCACCCCGACTTCCCAGAACAAAATGCAGGGTATCAAAACTAACAATCATAATCCAAAATAATTCCTAAATTATAATCTCTAGTCACTCCACACTTAATCACACTCTCAATTCCCCTCTCCTTCAGAAATATATCTAATACAAAATATTTCCTAAATTTACTCATATGCTATTCGATATTTTTTTATCTGATACTTATTTTGAATATAATCAATCCACATTTTCCATTCTAAAATATATTTTTCTTGTGTATAGTCTTTCAAGTAAGCAGAGATTTTGCCATTTCTGCCAGATTTGATACTTTGAGTGTCCATTCTTCAATTGTAGGTAATTCTTCTTTCTTCCAATATTGAGCAATCAAAAGTCTTGGCTGTTATTAAGTTCAAAATCAATTTAGTCTCTATAGCTGTACAATCCATAATTATTCCTAGTAGAAAGAACTGCGGAGTAAACTTAATCTTCTTTTTCAAAATATTCTGCATGATCCACCATACTTTAATCCAAAATGCTTTAACTTTTTTACAAGTCCACCATATATGGTAATAAGTGGCATCTTCACAATCGGATCTCCAACATTTAGCCTGTACATTAGGATACATACATGACAATTTTTTGGGATCTAAATGCCATCTATAAAACATCTTATAAAAATTTTCTCTCATATTTTGCGCTTGTGTAAATTTAACATTCCTCACCCAAATTCTTTCCCAAGTTTCCAACATTATTGGTTGCTGAAAATTTTGTGCCCACTTAATCATACAATCCTTAACCAATTCAGTCTCTGAGTCTATTTCTACTAATACATTATACAACCTCTTAATATGCTGTTGGCCTTGATCTCTCATTTGTTTTAACAAATTATCCTCAGTTTGCTTAACACCTATTTTTTGATCTAATTTCCATCTAGCTTGTAGTTGTCCATATTGGAACCATGTATAATTTTTCCTTCTTCCCCATCTTTTCTCTGGATTTTAATTGTAATTCCCTTTTCCATACAAAGAAGTTCTTTATAGGTAACTACCTCCATCTTTTGATATATATTTATATTTTCTATCATGTGTCTCGGATTGCCCATATTGGAATCTTTCCATCTAATTTATATTGATATTTCCTCCAAACCCTCAATAATGCATTTCTAATTATATTATTTTTAAATATTTTATCTACTTTCTTATCATATAATAAATAGGCATGCCACCCATATAACAAACCATAACCTTCTATATTCAAAACTCTTTCCTCAGTTAAATTAATCCAATCAGTAATTAATGATAAGACAACTACTTCATAATACAATTTTAAATTAGGCATTTTAAGACCCCCTTTCCTTATATCCTGCATTATTTTTAATTTTATTCTTGGTTTTTGCCCATCCATACAAATTATTAACCCCTTTTGCCATTCCTGTAATTTGATATCATTCTTAAGCACCGTATCATTTGAATAGAAACCTGGGCAAAACATTCATTTTATAGCCGCTATTCTTCCCAACAGATAGTTGTAACTTCTTCCAACTTCCATTTCTTTCCATACCTTCTGCCACAATACCTCATAATTATTTTTGTATAATTTGACATTTGAAGCTGTAATATATATTCCTAAATATTTAACCTTTTTAACGATTTCAAAACCTGTAGTTCTTTCTAACTCTTCTTTTTGTTGTATATTCATATTTTTAGTTATCATCTTTGTCTTTTGCTGATTCACCTTAAATCCAGATACTTTGCCATACTGACCAATTATATCTTTTAAACCAGTAGCTGAGTATATTGGTTGAGATACAGTAACAACCAAGTCATCTGCAAAAGCTCTTAATCTGTAATCTTGATGTTTAACTCTAATTCCCTTTATTCGATCAGAACCACGTATTTTATTCAGAAGAATTTCTAAAGTTAAAATAAAAAGTAATGGAGATAGGAGACATCCCTGTCTCGTCCCTTTCCCAATTTTAAAAGTTTCTGTTAACCCACCATTTACTATTATTTGTGCTGTTTGCTTCTGATATATTGCTTTAATTGCATGGATAAAATAATCCCCAAATTGCATTTTTTCTATTACTTTAAATAAAAACTGCCAATCCAATCTATCAAAAGCTTTTTCAGCATCCAAAAAAAAAACCCGCCGCTGAGACTTGGTTGTTTTGTTCCAAATATTCAAGTAAATTTACAATTTGCCTCACATTATATCTCATCTGCCTACCCTTAATAAATCCTGACTGATCATTATGAATTATTTGATTCATCACTGGCATTAATCTATTAGCAAGTATCTTGGCAAATATAATCAGTATTTAAAAGTGATATAGGCCTATAATTCTCTGCTTTAATACCATCTCGATCTTCCTTCGGTATTAACGAAATAAAAGCTGTCCTCCATGAAGGGGGAACATCTCCTCCCATTTGAATTTTATTAAATAACTCTTTAAGTGGTTCAACCATCTCATTTTGTAAATTTTTATAATAAACAGCTGTTAAACCATCTGTACCTGGTGCTTTACCGATTTTAAGTTGCTTAATTGCTAACAAAATTTCCTCTGAAGTAATTAATTGATTCAGTTCTTCTCTTTGATTTTCTGTAAGCTCACAAATATTTTGTTGTTGTAAATATCTTTCTATCTCTGTATCATCAATCATATCCCTAGTATATAACTTACTATAATACTCTAAAATGCTTTTTTAATCAAGTTCTTTTGATAAACTTCCTTACCCCTATATTCTATTTTATCAATCGTTTGTGATTTCTGTTTTTTCCTTATTAAATAGGCAAGCCATCTTCCTGGCTTATTGGCATTATTAAACGTATTATGTTTTACATATTGTAAATTAATTGCTACTTGATCTGCCATCAACATGTTAAACTGACCTCTTAATATATTTATTGATTCTTTTATTTTACTATTTCCTGGGCTATTTATCAATAACTGTTCTTTCTTTTTAATTTCCTCTTCCAATTCCTTTTTCTTTTTCTGCAATTTATTTTTATATTTAATATTCATTTGTATAAGATTTCCTCTCATATAAGCCTTACTAGCGTCCCAAATCATCTCTATAGATGTTTCTTTTTTCATATTCATAATAAAAATTCTTAAAATTCATCTGTTGCTTCCACAAGTTGTGTTATTTATCATCCATCATCTGATAGAACATCTATCTATCATATCATCTATCTATCATCTAATCTATCTATCATATCATCTATCTATCCATCATCTATCCATCATCTATCCATCATCTATCCATCATCTATCCATCATCTGATAGAACATCTATCTATCATCTGATAGAATATCTATCTATCTAATCTGATTAGATATCTATCTATCATCTGATAGAATATCTATCTATCATATCATCTATCTATCTATCATCTGATAGAATATCTATCTATCTAATCTGATTAGATATCTATCTATCATCTGATAGAATATCTGTCTGTCTGTCTGTCTATCTATCTATCTATCCATCATCTGATAGAATATCTATCTATCCATCATCTATCCATCATCTGATAGAACATCTATCTATCTGATTTTCTATCTGTCTGTCTGTCTTTCTCTATCTATCTGATTTTCTATCTGTCTGTCTGTCTATCTATCTATCCATCATCTATCCATCATCTATCCATCATCTGATAGAATATCTATCTAGCTATCATCTGATAGAATATCTATCTATCTATCTATCTATCTATCTGATTTTCTATCTGTCTGTCTGTCTATCTAGCTATCATATCATCTATCTATCATATCATCTATCTATCATCTATCTATCATCTGATAGAATATCTATCTATCTATCTATCTATCTAGCTATCTAGCTATCTAGCTATCATCTGATAGAATATCTATCTATCATATCATCTATCTATCTATCTATCTATCTATCTATCTATCTATCTATCTATCTATCTATCTATCATCTGATAGAATATCTGTCTGTCTGTCTGTCTAACTATCTAATTTTCTGTCTCTGTCTGTCTATCTAGCTATCTAGCTATCATCTGATAGAATATCTGTCTATCTATCTATCTATCTATCTATCTATCTATCTATCTATCTATCATCTATCTATCTGATTTTCTATCTGTCTGTCTGTCTATCTAGCTATCTAGCTATCATCTGATAGAATATCTATCTATCTATCTATCTATCTATCTGATTTTCTATCTGTCTGTCTGTCTATCTATCTGATTTTCTATCTGTCTGTCTGTCTGTCTGTCTGTCTGTCTGTCTGTCTAACTATCTAATTTTCTGTCTCTGTCTGTCTATCTAGCTATCTAGCTATCTAGCTATCATCTGATAGAATATCTGTCTGTCTGTCTATCTATCTATCTATCATCTGATAGAATATCTATCTATCATATCATCTATCTATCTATCTATCTATCTATCTATCTATCTATCTATCTATCTATCATCTGATAGAATATCTGTCTGTCTGTCTATCTATCTGATTTTCTGTCTGTCTGTCTGTCTAGCTATCTAGCTATCATCTGATAGAATGTCTGTCTGTCTATCTGTCTGTCTATCTATCTATCATCTGATAGAATATCTATCTATCATCTGATAGAATATCTGTCTGTCTATCTATCTATCATCTGATAGAATATCTATCTATCATCTGATAGAATATCTGTCTGTCTATCTAGCTATCATCTGATAGAATATCTATCTATCATCTGATAGAATATCTATCTATCATCTGATAGAATATCTATCTATCTATCATCTATCTATCATCTGATAGAATATCTGTCTGTCTAACTATCTAATTTTCTGTCGAACAGACAACAAGTGGTTAAGGTTGGTAGCTTCCTCAAGGTAGCGTTCTTGGACCAACTCTCTTTATAGTATACATAAATGATCTTTGTAATTATATTTCAAGTGACTGTGTTCTCCTTGCTGATGATGTCAAACTTTTTAACACCACTGACAATATATCTACAATTCAAAAAGACCTCAATCATCTAATCGCTTGGTCTAAAATTTGGCAATTAAGAATCTCAACCAGCAAATGCTCAGTCCTACATATTGGAAGAAAGAACCCAATCACTAAGTACATGCTTGATGGACATTACCTCACTTATGACCCCCACCCAGTTAAAGACCTCGGAGTTTTTATATCTAACGTTCTAAGTGCCAAAGCCCACTTTAACTATATAGCTAAAAAGGCTCTAAAAGTTGTTAACTTAATTCTACGTAGCTTCTTTTCCAAAAATCTAATTACAGAGCATAAAAACTTTTCTAGGCCAATTCTTGATTACTGCTCGCCTGTCTGGAACCCATACCATATATGAGAATACTGTTACATGTCCAAAGGTATTTTTAAGGTTCTTATCTGAAACCAATAAAATACCTTATTCCACCAGACTTGATATCCTGGGTCTAGAAAACTTGGAACTTAAAGCCCGACAGGACCTGGGTTTAGCTTATAGAATCATCCATTGTAATGTCCTTCCTGCCAATGACTGCTTCAGTTTCAACTATAACAACACAAGAGCTAAACAGATTCAAACAATAAAAGAGTTTAGATTGCAGAAAACACGATTTCTGTAACAGAATTATCTATGCTTGAATGCATTACCTGACTTTGTGGTCTCATCTCATAACCCCAAAGTTTTATTAATAATCTATCCACTGTTGATCAAATTCTAAGAGGATAATTCAAATATACTGAGTGGTTCACAAGAATTATAAGATCTAAAAAAATTCTCTGTTGATTAGGATGCCAACTTTGATTCAAATTTCATTAAATCTATTTATTCAGACTACTAGATTTTATGAATTGGTTTTAAAGATTTTATTACAATTGTCATTTTAATTATTGCCATTTGTAATAAGTTTTTAATGGATGATTTTGCTGTATTTATATGTATATTTTTATCTGACTGTGAACCGCCTGAGTCCTTCGGGAGAAGGGCGGTATAAAATTTAATAAATAAATAAATAAATAAATAAATAAATAAATAAATAAATAAATAAATAAATAAATAAATAAATAAATAAATAAATAAATAAATTACATTCATTATGAAGTGATTAAAGAGGAAAATATAGAAATTATTAGAGATTGGATAAAAGTTATGGGAAATGAAAGGAGGAATAAAGAAATTATTGAAAAATTAGGGTTAAGTTGGTTTGAAAAAATACAGATAGAAAAATGGACAAAAAAACTAAAGGAAAATTATTCGATAAATAGATGTGAAACTGAATTTGAATATTTAGTATCTCGGATTATGAAAGATGAAATTGGGCTAAAGGGACTCGTTTGTAGGGTTTATAAGACTATAAATTCTGATGAAAAATTACAAAGAGTGATGAGGACAAATTGGGAAAAAGATCTTAATATTGAAATACCAGAGTTAGATTGGAATGTGAATTGGAAGAGTAGAATTATGAGAACTTTATCTATAAGGATTAAAGAGCACAATTATAAAGATGTTTGAAATGGTATTTGACTCCAGTAAGATTGTCACAAATGGATAAAAAATTAGTAAAAATGTTGGAGATGTGAGATGGAATTGGGGACTTATGAACATATGTGGTATAATTGTGATAAGGTTAAAAGTTTTGGCAACAATTGGAGAAAATGATATTTGAAATGATGGGGAAAGTAATAACATTGAGAGTGGAAACTATATTATTGTTGGTAATTAAGGAAATAGAATTAACAAAATATGAAAAAGAATTGATTAGAATTATGATTATAATAGGTAGAATTATAATAGCTAGATATTGGAAACTAGATGTGATTTTTAGAATAGAAGAGTGGAATTCTGAAATGTGGAAATTAGCTTTAAATGATAAAATGACATGTGATATTAAAATTAGAAGTGGTGTGTATAAAGAAGATATTTTCTGGAAGACTTGGAAACCATTTGTGGACTTTGCGCTTGGAACATTGGACGCTTCAGTACCTGTACCTCGAGAACGTGGATTTTGGCAATCATGAGGATATATCCGAAGACCCAAATCTTCCTTTTATGTATAGCACAAGGGTGTAATAATGTATTTTTTTTTGTTTGTTTGTTGTAAAAAAAAGTAATAAAAAAATAAAAAAATAAATAAATAAATAAATAAATAAGAGCACAAATGTACCTACCGTTCCTGTCCTATTGTTTCTTCCCCTATATATATATATATGCTTATACTACCTTGTTTCTCCCCATATATATGTTTATATGTTATATAATCTTTTGTGTTATCCTTGTTATTCTTGTATATATTGTTATGACAAAATTAAATAAATAAATAAATAAATAAATAAAATAAAATAAATAAAGTGCAGAGAAGAGCAACAAAGATGATTAGGGGACTGGAGGCTAAAACATATGAAGAATGGTTGCAGGAACTGGATATGTCTAGTTTAATGAAAAGAAGGACTAGGGGAGACATGATAACAGTGTTCCAATACCTCAGGGGTTGCCACAAAGAAGAGGGAGTCAAACTATTCTCCAAAGCACCTGAGGGTAGAAAAAGAAGCAATGGGTGGAAACTATTCAAGGAGAGAAGCAACTTAGAACTAAGGAGAAATTTCCTGACAGTTAGAACAATCAATAAGTGGAACAACTTGCCTACAGATGTTGTGAATGCTCCAACACTGGAAATTTTTAAGAAGAGGTTGGATAACCATTTGTCTGAAGTGGTGAAGGGTTTCCTGCCTGGGCAGAGGGTTGGACTAGAAGATCTCCAAGGTCCCTTCCTAATCTGTTCTTGTTGTTGTTGTTGTTGTTGTTGTTGGGAGATTGGACTGCCATTTGTCGGGGATGGTGCAGGTCTCCTGTTTGGGTGTGGGGTTGGACTAGATCAGGGGTCCCCATCCTTTCAGACCTCAGGGACCACTAAATTCATAATTTTAACTCCCCCCGGACCACTAATGTGATCTGCTTGATGACCAGCTGGGTGGGCGTGGCTTGGTGGTCATGTGACTGGGTGGGTGTGGCCAAACCGATGTCACTCACATCGAAGGGTGCCTCCAGCCAGTCCTCCCAGCCATCGCCTGCCACGGGTTAGGGCCCCAACAGGAAGCAGTTGTTGGAGCTAATCAGCCACCAGGAGAAAGAGTTGGCAAAACAGCTGGCTCAGTTCAAATTGGATCTCCCCAAGAAGGAGGCTCAGCAGAAGCACCTCACTGAGGACTAGGAGCATAGGCTTTCCAAGCAGAGGGAAGACCTGTGAATGCAAGAGGTACCAGTTTGAGGCTCAGTGGCTGAAAAGACAGCCAATCAGGTGATTTCCTCTTCCTTGAGTGGCTAGACTGAAGACAGTCTGTTATTAACAGCAGCTGCTTGCAATTACTGCAGGTTCTGCCAGCCCAAGGCTGACTCAGCCTTCCATCCTTTATAAGGTAGGTAAAATGAGGACCCAGATTGTTGGGGGAAATAAGTTGACTTTGTATATAATATACAAATGGATGAAGACTATTGCTTGACATAGTGTAAGCCGCCCTGAGTCTTCGGAGAAGGGCGGGATATAAATGCAAATTTAAAAAAAAAGTCCCACTGGAACGAGGCCCTCCAGCTCTTCGCCACCAGCAGTGCTTCCCTCCAGCCTTCTGTTGTGTCTTGTCCGATCTCACCACAGCCAGGGCCTTCTTATCTGCTTCCAAACACGGAGGAATGTCCTAGTATGCCTCCCGGCCCCAGCCCTGGCTCCATGCCCAGACAGGCTGAAGAGGAGAAAGTATCTCCAGCCCCCAGCTCTAGCTCCATGCCCAGGCAAACGGAGCAACTAGACCCCTCCCCCTCCTCCACAGCATGTGAGCCTGAGGGAGGTCAATTGCCAACAGCTGCAGACTGAGTGACCTCGTCAGAAGACTTGATAGATGGAGGCAACAGAAGGAAGGGAGGGGCAGGCCTGGATAAGTGCTGAGTCATGGAGCCACACCCCATGGCCTATATAAAGGACCTGCTTTCTGGCATTCTCTGAGTCAGGCAAAGTCTAAACATATCTTGCTGAAGTCACTTTCTGGTCTCCTGCCTGCCCTGAGGACTTTGCTAGGACTTTGGCAGAGCTGCAGAGGCACGCCTGATTCGGATTTCCTGACCTCAGCAGAGGAGGGACACACATCTAAAGCCCCACACCAGGAGGCTGAAGCAGATCCCAAGTCAGAATTTCTCTCCTCCTCCGACACGTAGAAAAAGACCCTGAAGGGGGAGACTCTGCAGCAACATAAACATTCATTGCATGTATCTTTCCCAGGGGCTGTAGTTTGATGACTTTTGATTTAGTGCAATATAAAAAAGGCAAATAATTTTTCTGCGGACCACCAAAATTTTCTCACGAACCACCAGTTGGTGACCACTGGACTAGATGACCTAACAGGTCCCTTCCAACTCTGTTAATCTATCTAAGCCTGCCTCCCTGCCTCCCTGCCTCCCTGCCTCCCTATTTTAATATTTTAAAATGTTTTAAATTCGGCCACTTTATAATATGTTTTAATATCTTTTAATATTTATACTGTGCTTTTTACTTATTGAAATCTGAGTCCTTCGGGAGAACTATAAAATCGAATAAAATAAATAAATAAATAAATAAATAAATCTTGATTCTATCCCTCTGTTTATGCAGCCTAGAACTGTCGTGGCTTATTGGGCAGCTACTGCACATGGCTGGCTTGTATTTAAATGGTTGTCCACTAGGACTCCAAGATCCCTCTCACAGTTACTACTATTGAGCAATATCATTTCCTTTAACAAATTTCCATTTTGAAACACTCAAGCACTGGTTATAATAGCTTCCCATAAGCTGGACCAGAGGTGGGTTTCAGCAGCTTCTGACCAGTTCTGGAGAACCCGTAGTGGAAATTTTATGTAGTTTGGAGAAAAAGCAAATACCACCTCTGACTGGAGGGAATCAAAATACATGAGGGCAGGACGAAAAGCAATGGGTGGAAACTCATCAAGGAGAGAAGCAACTTTGAACTAAGGAGAGAAATTTCCTGGCAGTTAGAACAATTAATCAGTGGGACAACCTCCTGAAGTCGAGAATGCTCCAACACTGGAAGTTTTTAAGAAGAAGTTGGATAACCATTTGCCTGAAGTGGTGTGGGCTTTCCTGCCTAAGCAGAGGGTTGGACTAGAAGACCTCCAGGGTCCCTTCCAACTCTCTTATTCTAGTTCTTTCTATTTCTTCCAAAGAATATTCTTGAAAACTTTCTCAATTCCTAAGGAAACACATTCTCCGATCTCTATCAAAGGAACTGCAAAGAAAGAGAGGAGAACTCACCTGCGTCAGGGTTTTGAGGGCTCAGAGGGGCATAGTGTCCAGGGCAGAGGAACCCCAACAGGAGAAAGAAGATGATGGACCACATGGTGAAATTCAGACTGAAGTCTGAGCACAAGAATGCTGAGCAGTTAGATAATTCCAGGCAGATGAAGGAAATGAACTTCTTAGAACTTCTCTAGGAGATTCAGGAGGAAGTAACCAAGGTGATTCTGAGGGCAGAATTTAAGCATTCTCCAAAGACAACCCTGGCACCACCTGCTGTTGCTTTTTCCCTATTGGCCAAAGTCAGTCGGATCTCCACCCATCCCGTTCTAGGAAGGCTGATCCCGGAAAAGATGTTGACTTGACAGCCACGTCAACTGAACACAATGTTGGCAAGTGCTGAATTCTGCCTTCTACGTCTTTCCAAGTGCCAGATTCTTTTCCTCCTGTTTTTTGAGCTGGCCAAATGCTTGCTGCCAGCCCGAGTGCCTTAAAGGTCTGAAAGAGGCTGCCATGGCGATGACCACATCATCCTGGTTGCTCTTCTCTGTGCTCTTTCTAGAGTCTCCACATCTTTTTTATTGTGTGGTGACCAAAGGTGGATGCAGTACTCTAGGTATGGTCTTACTAAGGCTTTACAGAGTGGTGTTATTACCTCGCTATCACAGTTGTTAAGGTTGAAGGAAAACACAAATGATGGAACTGCAGGGTACAGAATTAGAAAGATGCTAAATTGGAAATAATGCTGCCCAAGGTCAACTTCTCAAAGTCATTTAGTTGGAGGAACACCAAGATTGGGAAATGTTCACACATCCTTTTGCTAAATAATAATTCATAACATAGGGAATAGTTGTACAAACACAAGAAGTACCGTATTTTTCGGAGTATAAGACAAACTTTTTTCCCTCCTAAAAGAGGCTGAAAATTTGGGTGTGTCTTATATTTTTCAGCCCAAAAGGCTTAGCTGAGTGAAGTGATCTTTGCCTGACCCTCCAAGCCTCTCTTTGGACCCGCTATTTTGGGAAACTATCGTTAGTCTCCAACCTTTTGTCAGGTTGTAGAGAGTGCTGTGGCTCAGCTACCCCAATACCTGGAAGAATCCACCATCTAGACCTGCTCCAGTCCGCTTCCACCCGTTACAGCACGGAGACAGCTTTGGTCGCATTGGTGGATGATCTCTGAGGCCAGGGACAGGGTTATTCCTCTGCCCTGGTTCTATTAGACCTCAGCGGCTTTTGATACCATCGACCATGGTATCTGCTGCGCCCGGCTGGGGGATTGGGAGTGGAGGCACCGCATGGGTGGTTCTCCTATCTCTCCGACCGTCGCAGACGGTGTTGACAGGGGGCAGAGGTCGACGAGGGCCCTCACTTGTGGGTGCCGAGGGTCGATTCTCTCGCCTTCTGTTCAACATCTACATGAAGCGTTGGGTGAGATCATCAGTGGCTTTGGGGTGAAGTACCATCAGTACGCTGATGACACTCAGCTGTACTTCCACCCCAGGTCACCCCAATGAAGTTGTCGGTGCTGTCCCGTGCTTGAAGCCAGACGGGTCTGGATGGGGAGAAACAGGCTCAAGCTCAATCCTCCAAGACGGAGTGGCTGTGGATGCCGATTCGATTCAGTCAGCTGCAGCTGCAGCTGACTGTTGGAGGCGAGTTATTGGCCCCAAAGGATAGGGTGCGCAACTTAGGTGTCCTCCTGGATGATCGGCTGTCGCTTGAAGACCATTTGACGGCCGCTCCAGGGGGCCTTCCACCAGGTCCGCCTGGTCCGCAGTTGCGCCTTCCTTGATCGGGATGCCTTGTGCACAGTCACTCATGCACTCTACCTCTCGCTGGATTATTGTAATGCTCTCACATGGGCTTTAAGGTGCACCTGAGGCTTCAGCTAGTCCAGAATGCAGCTGCGCGGGTGATAGAGGAGGATCTCGCACTCCCATGTAACACCCTCCCGCGCAGACTGCACTGGCTGCCTGTCGCCGGGTGCACTTTAAGGTTTTGGTTATGACCTTTAAAGCGCCCATGGCTTAGGGCCTGGGTACTTACGGGACCGCCTACTGTTACCATATGCCTCCCACCGACCAGACGCCTCACAGAGAGGACTTCAGGGTGTCACGCAATGTCGGTTGGCGCCCCCAGGAAGGTCCTTCTGTGGGGCTCACACTCTGGAACGAACTTCCCCCGGGTTTACGCCAAATACCTGACCTTCGGACCTTTCGCCGCGAACTGAAGACACATCTTTTTATTCGCGCGGGGCTGGCTTAAATTTTATGGATTGTATAGTTTTATTATTAATTTTAAACGGGGTTTTAATTTTTATATATTTTAAAATTTTAGGCACATTATAATAAGTTTTTTAATTTTGCATTTTATTGATTATTGTCCTGTCTGTTTTTATTTGCCTGTACACCGCCCTGAGTCCTTTGGGAGAAGGGCGGTATAAAAATCGAATAAATGAAATGAAATAGCGAGTGAAGTGATCTTTGCCTGCTCCCTCCAACTCTCAGATGTGCTTTAGAAGCTTTTTTTTTTCGGTGAAGCGATCTTCCGTTCTTCGCCTGCTTCCTCCGACTCTCAGCTGTGAATTTTTTTTTCAAGAAGGGGATAAAAACCAGCAAAATATTCCTCCCCAAAAACTAAACTGCCTCTTATACTCTGAAAAATACCATACATCTCTTCTCCCTGCCTCTTCTGACTGCGGTTTGGTCTGCCGCCAGTTCTAGGGAGAAGCAAGACGTGAAGAAATGTGTTTGCTTTCTTAATACACCTCAGCAGTTGATATTTCCGTGTTTTCTGGATTAATTATAATTTAGCAAGATGCCTCATGGGAATCTCCCTGTCTTCGCTACCTCTTGGTGTTCCTCAAGCTAACTGATTTTCAGATGATGTCCTCGTCCCGCATTATTTTCAGTTTGCTCCTCTCTGCATTCTTACTAGTGTCTCTACATCTTTTTTTAATCGTGGAAACCAAAACTGAATGCAGGATTCCAAGTGCGGCCTTACCAAGGCCTTATAAAGAGGTATTAACACTTTTAACGTGATCTTGATTCTATCCCTCTGTTTATGCAGCCTAGAACTGTCATGGCTTTTTGGGCAGCTGCTGTACAGGGCTAGCTCCTATTTAAATGGTTGTCCACTAGGACTCCAAGATCCCTCTCACAGTTACTACTATTGAGCAATATCATTTCCTTTAACAAATTTCCATTTTGAAACACTCAAGCACTGGTTATAATAGCTTCCCATAAGCTGGACTAGAGGTGGGTTTCAGCAGCTTCTGACCAGTTCTGGAGAACCCGTAGCGGAAATTTTATGTAGTTCGGAGAATCAGAAAATACCACCTCTGACTGGCCCCACCCCCATCTTATCTCTGCCTCCTGAGTCCCAGCTGATCGGGAGGAAATGGGGATTTTGCAGTAATGTTCCCCTGGAGTGTGGTGGGAATGGAGATTTTTACTGTATCCTTCCCCTGCCATGCCCACCAAGCCGTGCCACACCCACAAAGCCACACCCACAGAACCAGTACTAAAAAATTTGAAACCCACCCCTGAGTTGGATTTCTAGGCCTTGAAGAGGACACAAAATGACATTCATGTTATGAAAAGAAGCATTGGTTTTCTTGATTTCCAAGGCCCATGAAGGACTAATGTTGGCTATTTGCTTTTTTGATGAATTACTGATGCTACTATCTAATTGTTACTGATTAAACCAATATTTGCTCTTTGCTTCTGCTAGAAATCATTTGTTATGAATTGGGCTTTATTATTGGCTTTTGCCTGTATTATTGTATGCTGTCAGTAATTAGTTTTGAATAGAATCAAATAGCATCGAATCAAATTGAATCGAATAGAATTGCATTGCGTTGCATTGAATTGAATTGAATTGAATTGAATTGAATTGAATTCTTTATTAGCCAAGTTTGATTGGACACTCAAGGAATTTGTCTTGGTGCATATACTCTCGGTGTACATAAAAGAAAAAATACATTTGTCAAGAATCATAAGGTACAACACTTAATGATAGTCATAGGGTACAAATAAGCAATCAAATAATATTAGGAAACAATCAATATAAATCATAAGGATACAAGCAACAAAGTTACAGTCATACAGTCATAAGTGGGAGGAGATGGGTGATAGGAACAATGAGAAGATTAATAGTAGTGCAGATTTAGTTTGACAGTGTTGAGGGAATTATTTGTTTAGCAAAGTGATGGAGTTCAGGAAAAACTCTTGTGTTTAGTTGTTCTGGCATGGAGTGCTCTATAGCATCGTTTTGAGGGTAGGAGTTGAAACAGTTTATGTCCAGGATGTGAGGGATCTGTAAATATTTTCACAGCCCTCTTTTTGACTCGTGCAGTATAAAAGTCCTCAATGGAACCAGGTTGGTAGTAATTGTTTTTTCTGCAGTTCTAATGATCCTCTGAAGTCTATGTCTGTCTTGTTGACAGACAGTTAATGAGGTGTAGATGAGTTAGGAACTAAATCTAGCTTAGTAAAATGTAACCTTAATGCTGGTTGGCATTAGTAACATTTTGTTATCTTGCTTCTGTGTCTTGCTTCTATTCTTGGTTTCAAAGCTAGGCATGCGTAGTGTGTGCAAAACACACGCTGAACATGTGTACATGCGCAGTACACGCCAAATACATGCTGCATGCGCTCGCATGCAGATTGCACACGAAACACTTGCTTTATGCAGATAAAGGAGCCTTAACAAGGTAAGTACAACAGCGAGGTGGGCGGAACAGCTGTGCTGCGCAATTTTGATTCACTAGAAAGCAGGATTCTAGGGAATTTAAGTCACGTGGTACAGCTGATCGTCGGAAATACCAGTTTGGACAGTTTGTATCTTTTTTTTTTAAAGTTTTTGTTTTTAAATTAAACTACAATGATTTTTGAACAGGATATCAGTCAGGTACATCTTTAATGTAATTCAAATTTCAACTTATTCTTTAATGCTTTTAAACCAGAGGTCAGCCATCTAATTAAAGGATCATTTCTTAAAGCTGCTTTGCACTCACACAGACATATTCATCTTTCATGTGAGTGTCCTGAGATCACAGAGACATTCCCTATCATCTTCCTCTGCCTCTAAATAACATATACCTAAGTATTTCCATATAATCAATTCTCAATAAAAAATATTTTTTAAAAAGCTGTTTTTTATCTGTAAGATTCTTAAATATCACAAATTTCAACTTATTCTTTTATGCTTTTAAACCAGAGGTCAGCTATCTAATTAAAGAATCATTTCTTAAAGCTGCTTTGCACTCACACAGACATATTCATCTTTCATGTGAGTGTCCTGAGATCACAGAGACATTCCCTATCATCTTCCTCTGTCTCTAAATAACATATACCTAAGTATTTCCATATAATCAATTCTCAATAAAAAATATTTTTAAAAGCATTTTATAACCTCTTTGGCTGAAGAGTTGAAGACTATTTCATGCAGGACTGGCTAGAATGGGGCTTTAGAACAGCTATTTAAATTAATCTTTAAATTTGTTTTAAGTTTTATATTTGTTTCATTATTGTAAATCTGAGTCCTTCGGAGAATTATAGAAATTGAAATATCTTTACTAGGTAAATCTGTAGCTATTACCAATTCTGGTGCGAGCCAGTAGCATTTCACCCAGGGTGTGGCTATTCCTTACATGTATTTTACCTCTATGTTTTGGATATAGTTTTGTCACCCAGCCTTTTTACTTTGGCCAAAGAATAAAAAGCTGTTTTGTTTTGTTTTTTAAAAAAAGTTTTTGTTTTTTTAAATTAAACTACAATGATTTTTGAACAGGATATCAGTCAGGTACATCTTTAACGTAATTCAAATTTCACACACACCCCATTTTATCATATCCAAAATATTTCCTTCTCCCTCTTAAAATTTATTATTGTTTGCACATCTCTATCTAAAACTCTGTTCCATCCTTTCATTCTGAAAACAATATTAAATCCAGTCTGGTCCCCATATTTTAACCCCCTTTTTATCCTTCATTCCAGGTGTAGTAATAACGTCAAATTCATCAAGAACAGTTGTTATTACATAGCCCACTATGCAAGAAATACAAGTAGGATCAACATAAATCTTATTTTTCTCCTACATACCATTTCAATTTCAATTTCATATTTAACATAGTTTTCTTAGTTTCCCCAAAACATCATTAATAATTATTCTATTTTTTATCTGTAAGATTCTTAAATATCACAAATTTCAACTTATTCTTTAATGCTTTTAAACCAGAGGTCAGCCATCTAATTAAAGGATCATTTCTTAAAGCTGCTTTGCACTCACACAGACATATTCATCTTTCATGTGAGTGTCCTGAGATCACAGAGACATTCCCTATCATCTTCCTCTGCCTCTAAATAACATATACCTAAGTATTTCCATATAATCAATTCTCAATAAAAAATATTTTTTAAAAAGCTGTTATTTTTGTAAGTCTCGTCTGGAGTCTCACCCTCTTTGGCATCTCAGTGGCTTGAGGAAACGTCTGGAAACTTTAAACCATGGGTGAAATGCTCTCGGTTCGGACCGGATCTCCCGATTCGGTAGCGATGGCGGTGGGTGGTTCAGAGAACCGGTAGCAAAAAGCCCTGAACCTCCCCATGCCCAGCTAAGCCTTGTGATCATCAGTGGGTTTCTTTTACTTTTAAAAGCATTTTATAACCTCTTTGGCTGAAGAGCTTGAAGAAAAATGCTTTTAAAAGAAAAGAAAAGCTCTGACCATCAGGCAACTCAGCTAGAATCATCAGAGACTTTTAAAAACGTTTTTTCTACAATCTCTTCAGCAAAGAGGTTGTAGAAAAAAATGCCTTTTTAAAAGGCTCCTTTGATGATCCCAGCTGTTACCTGATCATCAGAGGCTTTTTTTTCTTTTAAAGGCAAAAAAATGCTTTTAAAAGAAAAGAAAAGCCTCTGACCATCAGGCAACTCAGCTGGGATCATCAGAAGAGCCTTTTAAAAGCATTTTTATAACCTCTTTGGCTGAAGAGCTTGAAGAAAAAATGCTTTTAAAAGTAAAAAAAAATTGGCCACGCCCACCAGTCACATTACACACACACATACACACACACCCACACAAATCAAGCCACGTCCACAGAACTTGTATTACAAATTTTACAAATTTTACATTTCACCACTGCCTTACCCCCAGATTATTATTATTTTTTTTACTTGTTTTGAGAAAAATACTTGATGACACAATATTTCTTGTCTTCAGAAGGATGCGGCCAACGAATGCTTTCATGAATTTTCCATCACGAAGTAGGAGAAAAGAGAGGCTGGTGGGAACCGAACACACGAAGGTTTCTCAAAAGAAATGGGAAGCAAGGGCTGCTGGCGTCAGAGAGGATTACGGAGACGTCAACTACAGATCATTTCCCCGTGTTCTTCTTTATGGTCTTCTGGATGACGTCGGATGGCAAGGCTTCGTAATCACCCAGGCAATAGAATTCATCTTCACTATTCAAATTCACTTCCTGCTTGCTGATGCTCAACCTCAAATACCGTTTGGGTGTGTTGGACTGTAAATTGGATGGGCCAGTGTGATACCCTGATTCACTGACCGGCTCCCCATTCCGGAGCGATATCAGAAAGAGTTCGCTGGGATAAAAAACTTCCATGACGCATGTGAGAGTGATTTTTTGGGGCCAATTCAGTTGTCCTGCTGGAGGCTGAAGGATGGAAACAGAAGAAGCGCTTGGCTTTCCATCTGAACAATGGGAAAGAAATGGAAAAGAAATGAGGAGGATATTTAGCACACATTCTTTATCGTGTTGAACTGTAGCTGCTGCTTGGGGTGGCCACACTTAAATGCTGAAGGCATTTTCTCTTTTGCAATGGAACCAAGATTAGCTCATTAGCTTAGAGGTAGAAGCAGAGGGGGTATTAAGCCCATTCGGACCGGTTAACCTAGACGGCCTAGAAGGCCAGCTAAGTGTTGGGTTTAATTTTTTATATTTTTTTGCTACCGGTTCTGTGGGTGTCGCTTCGTGGGTTTCATGTGGCTTGGTGGCCATCGCAGGGGAAGGATTCTATAAAAACTCCATTCCCACCCCACTCCAGGGGAAAGTTACTGTAAAATCCCCATTTCCTCCCAATCAGCTGGGACTCGGGAGGCAGAAAATAGATGGGAGCACGACCAGTCGGAGTTGGTATTTACCAGTTCTCTGAACTACCCAAAATTTCCGCTACCGGTTCTCCGGAACTGGACAGAACCTGCTGAAACCCACCTTTTCTCCACCTTATGGGAAGCTATTACAACCAGTGCTTGAGTGTTTCAAAATAGTAATTTGTTAAAGGAAACGATATTGCTCAATAGTAGTAACTGTAAGAGGGAACTTGGAGTCCTAGTGGACAACCATTTAAATAGGAGCCAGCCCTGCACAGCAGCTGCCCTAAAAGCCACGACAGTTCTAGGTTGCAAAAACAGAGGGATAGAATCAAGATCACCTTAAAAGTGTTAATACCACTTTATAAGGCCTCGGTAAGGCCACACTTTGAATATTGCCTCCAGTTTTGGTCGCCACGATGTAAAAAAGATTTCGAGAAACTAGAAAGAGTGCAGAGAGGAGGAAACTGAAAATAATGCCGGACAAGGACATCATCTGAAAATCAGTTAGCTGGAGGAACAGCAAGAGGTAGCGAAGACAGAGAGATTCCCATGAGGCATCTTGCTAAATTATAATCAATCCACAAAACACGGAAATGTCAACTGCTGAGCTGTATTAACAATGCAAACACATTTCTTCACGCCTTGCTTCTCCCTAGAACTTTCTAAAAAGCCACGACAGATCTACGCTGCATAAAAAGAGAAATAGAATCAAGATCACGTTAAAAGTGATAATACCACTTTGTAATGATTTGGTAAGCTACCCTTTGAATATTGCATTCAGTTTCAGGCACCATGATGTAAAAAAGATTTCGAGAAACTAGAAAGAGTGCAGAGAGGAGGAAACTGAAAATAAAGCCGGACAAGGACAACATCTGAAAATCAGTTAGCTGGAGGAACACCAAGAGGTAGTGAAGACAGGAAGATTCCCATGAGACATCTTGCTAAATTATAATTAATCCACAAAACACGGAAATGGCAACTGCTGAGCTGTATTAACAATGCAAACACATTTCTTCACTCCTTGCTTCTCCCTAGAACTGCCTAAAAAGCCACGACAGTTCTAGGCTGCATAAAAAGAGGGATAGAATCAAGATCACGTTAAAAGTGTTAATACCACTTTGTAATGTTTTGGTAAGCCACCCTTTGAATATTGCATTCAGTTTCGGGCACCACGATGTAAAAAAGATGTTAAGACTCTAGAAAGGGTGCAGAGAAGAGCAAGAAAGATGATGAAGAGACTGGAGGCTAAAACATACAATGAACGGTTGCAGGAACTGGGTATGTCTAGTTTAATAAAAAGAAGGATTAGGAATGACATGCTAGCAGTGTTCTGATATCTCAGAGGCTGCCACAAAGAAGAGGGAATCAAGCTATTCTCCAAAGCACCTGAGGGCAGGACAAGAAGCAATGGGTGGAAACTAATCAAGGAGAGAAACAACTTTGAACGAAGGAGAAATTTACTGACAGTGAGAACAATTAATCAGTGGGACAACCTCCTGAAGTCGAGAATGCTCCATCACTGGAAGTTTTTAAGAAGAGGTTGGATAACCACTTGCTTGAAGTGGTATGGGCTTCCCTGCCTAAACAGGGGGTTGGACTACAAGACCTCCAGGGTCTCTTCCAACTCTCTTATTCTAGTTCTTTCTATTTCTTCCAAAGAGTATTCTTGAAAACTTTCTCAATTCCTAAGGAAACACATTCTCCGATCTCTATCAAAGGAACTGCAAAGGAAGAGAGGAGAACTCACCTGCGTCAGGGTTTTGAGGGCTCAGAGGGGCGCTGTTTCCAGGGCAGAGGAACCTCAACAGGAGAAAGAAGATGATGGACCACATGGTGAAATTCAGACTAAACTCTGAGCACAAGAATGCTGAGCAGTTAGATAATTCCAGGCAGATGAAGGAAATGAACTTCCTAGAACTTCTCTAGGAGATTCAGGAGAAAGTAACCAAGGTGATTCTGAGGGCAGAATTTAAGCATTCTCCAAAGACAATCCTGGCACCACCTGCTGTTTCTTGTTCCTTTTTTCCTATTGGCCAAACTCAGTCGGATCTCCACCCATCCCGTTCAAGGAAGGCTGATCCCGGAAAAGATATTGATTTGACAGCCACGTCAACTGAACACAATGTTGGCAAGTGCTGAATTCTGCCTTCTACGTCTTTCCAACTGCCAGATTCTTTTCCTCCTCTTTTTTGAGCTGGCCAAATGCTTGCTGCCAGCCCAAGTGCCTTAAAGGTCCGGAGGAGGCTGCCATGGCGATGACCACATCATCCTGGTTGCTCTTCTCTGCGCTCTTTCTAGATCTCCACATCTTTTCTATTGTGTGGTGACCAAAACTGGATGCAGTACTCTAGGTGTGGTCTTACTAAGGCTTTACAGAGTGGTGTTAGTACCTCGCTATCACAGTCGTTGAGGTTGAAGGAAAACACAAATGATGGAACTGCATGGTACAGAATTAGAAAGATGCAAATTTGGAAATAATGCTGGCCAAGGTCATCTTCTGAAAGTCATTTCGCTGGAGGAACACCAAGATTGGGAAATGTTCACGCATCCTTTTGCTAAATAATAATTCATATCATAGGGAATAGTTGTACAAGCACAAGAAGTACCGTATTTTTCGGAGTATAAGACAAACTTTTTTCCCTCCTAAAAGAGGCTGAAAATTTGGGTGCGTCTTATATTTTTCAGCCCTAACGCGGCGCTAGCGAGTGAAGTGATCTTTGCCTGCTCCCTCCAACTCTCAGCTGTGCTTTAGAAGCTTTTTTTTCCAGTGAAGCGATCTTCCAGCTCCTCCGACTCTCAGCTGTGAAGGATTTTTTTTTCAGCCCTAGCGAGGCGCTAGAGAGTGAAGCAATCTCTATGATTTGCCTGTTTTTTTCATTGCTTCTCTCTCCAAAGATCAGTTGTGCTTCAGAAGCTGTTTTTCTATCCCCAAGCAGGGGATAAAAACCAGCAAAATATTCCTCTCCAAAAACTAAGCTGCCTCTTATATTCTGAAAAATACCGTACATCTCTTCTCCCTTGAGGCATTTGGCATGAAGGCTAAGATGGCAGAGCAAACTATGGGGAGCATTTCGTAACAATACCAGGATGTCTTCCGTAAATATCACTCCTCTTGAAAGCTGAATAATTCCCTTTTATTGAACTGTCCTCTTTTCTCCTTCCTGAAAAAAACCTGCCCAACACACATTGGATCTAAAACAACCTTAAATTATGATTGGAAGTATTTCATTGGGAGCAGAGATGGTGGGTCAGGTTTAATGGTTGACATTCATCTGGTTGATTGAAAAGATTAATGTCAGGTGTGAAAGACCAGATTCATACATGTAGGTCCAATTTTATTGATTTATGACTAGAAGGATAGAATCAAGATCAAGTGCAGAGTTAGTACCGCTTTATAGTGGTGTAGGGTTTCTTGCCTAAGTAGGGGGTTGGACCAGGCGTGAAATGCTCCCGGTTCAGACCGTATTGGCCGATCCAGTAAAGTTGGTGGCAGGTGGTTCTGAGAACCGGTAGCAAAAATCCCTGGCACCCACCCACCACCCGACGCCCATGTCCACCCAATGCCCGGTCGACCTGATTTCCCGCTTGTCGCTTCTTTTAAAAAATGCTTTTAAAAGGTAAAAATAAAGAGACTCTGAAAAGCCCAGTTGAGCCATGCGATCATAATACATATTTTTTCTGAAGAAAGCACAAGGATGAAACACCTTAATTACATTTGAGGTTGCTCTTATATCCTTTCTTTCCCTTCATTTCACTATAAACCTTCTTCTACTCTTTTCCCTCCTTCCCTCCTCGCCTCTCCTACCTTCTTCCTCCTCCTCTCCCTCCTCCTTCCTCCTTCCTCCTCCTCCTCTCCTCCTCCTCTCCTCTTTCCTCCTTTCTCATCTTCTCTCCTACTCTTCTCCCTATCCTATCTTCCTCTCCTCCTCCTCCTCCTTCCTCCTCCTCTCCTCCTCCTCTCCTTCTCCTTCCTCCTTCCCCTTCCTCTCCCCCACTCCTCTCCTCTTTCCCTCCTTTCTCATCTTCTCTCCTACTCTTCTCCCCTATCCTATCTTCCTCTCCTTCCCCTTCCTTCCATCCCTCTCTCTCCTTCACCTCCTCTTCCTTTCCCTCTATTCCTCTCTTCTTTCTTTCTTCTTCTTTGTATAATATTTCCCTTGTTTGGTAACCGAGCAACTCCAATTTTCTAATATGATATATATATATATACTTTCTTTTCCATTTCTATTCCATTTTACCTAATCTATCATTTCATAATTTATAATCTTCTTTCCTTCCCCAATCCCATCCCACTTTTCCATTTATTCTGGCGATATCTGGATTTCTATTTCTTTTTTTGTCATTTCCCCCATTTA
>NC_080542.1:6670121-6692439 GCF_028640845.1 Ahaetulla prasina
TCCCCTGCCATGCCCACCAAGCCATGCCACGCTCACCAAGCCACATCCACAGAAACAATAGTAAAAAAATTTGAAACCCACCCCTGAGTTGGACTTCTAGGCCTTGAAGAGGACACAAAATGACATTCATGTTATGAATTGAAGCATTGGTTTTCTTGACTTCCAAGACCCATGAAGGACTTATGTTGGCTATTTGCTTTTTTGATGAATTACTGATGCTACTATCTAATTGTTACTGATTAAACCAATATTTCCTCTTTGCTTCTGCTAGAAATCATTTGTTATGAATTGGGCTTTATTATTGGCTTTTTCCTTTATTATTGTATGCTGTCAGAAATTAGTTGTGAATAGAATCATATAGCATCAAATAGAATAGAATAGAATAGAATAGAATAGAATAGAATAGAATAGAATAGAATAGAATAGAATAGAATAGAATAGCATTGCACAGCATTGAATTGAATTGCATTGCATAGAATTTTTATTGGCCAAGTGTGATTGGACACTCAAGGAATTTGTCTTGGTGCATATGCTCTTGGTGTAAATAAAAGAAAAAATGCGTTCGTCAAGAATTATAAGGTACAACACTTAATGATAGTTGTAGGGTACAAATAAGCAATCAAATCATATTAGGAAATAATCAATATAAATCATAAGGATACAAGCAACAAAGTTACAGTCATACAGTCATAAGTGGGAGGAGGTGGGTGATAGCAACGATGAGAAGATTAATAGTAGTGCAGATTTAGTTTGACAGTGTTGAGGGAATTATTTGTTTAGCAGAGTGATGGCGGTCAGGAAAAACCTGTTCTTGTGTTTAGTTGTTCTGGCATGGAGTGCTCTATAGCGTCGTTTTGAGGGTAGGAGTTGAAACAGTTTATGTCCAGGATATAAGGGATCTGTAAATATTTTCACAGCCCTCTTTTTGACTCGTGCAGTATAAAAGTCCTCAATGGAAGGCAGATGGGTAGCCGTTGTTTTTTCTGCAGTTCTAATGATCCTCTGAAGTCTGTGTCTGTCTTGTTGGGTTGCAGAACCAAACCAGACAGTTAATGAGGTGTAGATGAGTTAGGAACTAAATCTAGCTTAGTAAAATGTAACCTTAATGCTGGTTGGCATTAGTAACATTTTGTTATCTTGCTTCTGTGTCTCACTTCTATTCTTGGTTTCAAAGCTAGGCATGAATAGTGTGTGCAAAACACACGCTGCACATGTGTACATGCGCAGTACATGCCAAACACACGCTGCATGCACATGCATGCAGATTGCGCACCAAACACTTGCTTCATGCAGAAAAAGGAGGCTTAACAAGGTAAGTACAACAGCGAAGGAGGCAGAACAGCTGTGCCACACAATTTTGATTCTCTAGAAAGCAGGATTTCTACCGAATTTAAATCACGTGGTAAAGCTGATCATCAGAAATACCATTTTGGATGAACTAGGATCTCTTTTTTACTACCGGTTCGCCCGCATGTGTAGCTTTTATCATTACCGGTTCACCGAACCGGTGCAAGCCAGTAGCATTTCACGCGGGGTGTGGCTATTCCTTACATGCATTTTGCCTGTATGTTTTGGATACAGTTTTGTCACCCAGCCTTTTTACTTTGGCCAAAGAATAAAAAACAGTAGTTTTGTAAGCCTCGTCTGGAGTCTCACTCTCTTTGGCATCAAAGTGGCTCGGGGAAACTTCTGGAAACTTTACACCAGGGGTGAAATGCTACCAGTTCAGCCAAAGAGGTTGTAGAAAAAATGCTTTTTTAAAAGGCTCCTTTGATGATCCCAGCTGAGTTGCCTAATCATCAGAGGCTTTTTTTTTCTTTTAAAGGTTGAAGAAAAAATGTTTTTAAAGGTAAAAAAAAAAAGTTGGCCATGCCCACAAGTCACATTACACACTCACTTACACACACACATACACACACACACACACACACACACACAGCAAGCCACGTCCACAGAACCGGTAGTAACAAATTTTACATTTCACCACTGCCTTACCCCCAGATTATTATTATTTTTTTACTTGTTTTGAGAAAAATACTTGATGACACAATATTTCTTGTCTTCAGAAGGATGCGGCCAACGAATGCTTTCATGAATTATCCATCACGAAGTAGGAGAAAAGAGAGGCTGGTGGGAACCGAACACACGAAGGTTTCTCAAAAGAAATGGGAAGCAAGGGCTGCTGGCGTCAGAGAGGATTACGGAGACGTCAACTACAGATCATTTCCCCGTGTTCTTCTTTATGGTCTTCTGGATGACGTCGGATGGCAAGGCTTTGTGGACCACTTGGCAAAAGTATCCGTCTTCAGAATTCCATTCCTGCTTGCTGATGCTCAACCTCAAATACCGTTTGGGTGTGTTGGACTGTAAATTGGGTTGGCCAGTGTGGTACGCTGATTCACTCACCGGCTCCCCATTCTGGAGCGATTTCAGAAAGAGTTCGCTGGGATAAAAATCTTGAACGACACATGTGATAGTGATTTCTTTTGGCCAATTCAGTTGTTCTGCTAGAGGCATTCCATCTGAACAATGGGAAAGAAATGGAAAAGAAGTGAGGAGGATATTTAGCACACATTCTTTATCGTGTTGAACTGTAGCTGCTGCTTGGGGTGGCCACACTTAAATGCTGAAGACATTTTTTCTTTTGCAATGAAACCAAGATTAGCTCATTAGCTTAGAGGTAGAAGCAGAGGGGGTATTAAACCCATTTGGACCGGTTAACCTAGACGGCCTAGAAGGCCAGCTAAGTGTTGGGTTTAATATTTTTTTTATTTTTTTTTGCTACTGGTTCTGTGGGTGTTGCTTCGTGGGTTTCGTATGGCTTGGTGGCCATCGCAGGGGAAGGATTCTATAAAAACTCCATTCCCACCCCACTCTAGGGGAAAGTTACTGTAAAATCCCCATTTCCTCCCAATCAGCTGGGACTCGGGAGGCAGAACAGCTGTGCCACACAATTTTGATTCTCTAGAAAGCAGGATTTCTAGGGAAATTAAATCACGTGGTACAGCTGATCATCGGAAATACCAGTTTGGATGAACTGGTATCTCTTTTTTACTACCGGTTCGCCCGCACGTGTAGTTTTATCATTACCGGTTCACCGAACCGGTTCAAGCCAGTAGCATTTCACCCGGGGTGTGGCTATTCCTTACATGCATTTTGCCTGTATGCTTTGGATACAGTTTTGTCACCCAGCCTTTTTACTTTGGCCAAAGAATAAAAAACAGTAGTTTTGTAAGCCTCGTCTGGAGTCTCACTCTCTTTGGCATCAAAGTGGCTCGGGGAAACTTCTGGAAACTTTACACCAGGGGTGAAATGCTACCAGTTCAGCCAAAGAGGTTGTAGAAAAAATGCTTTTTTAAAAGGCTCCTTTGATGATCCCAGCTGAGTTGCCTAATCATCAGAGGCTTTTTTTTTCTTTTAAAGGTTGAAGAAAAAATGCTTTTAAAGGTAAAAAAAAAAAGTTGGCCATGCCCACCAGTCACATTACACACTCCCTCACACACACACACACACACACACACACACACACACACACACACACACACACACCAAGCCACGTCCACAGAACCGGTAGTAACAAATTTTACATTTCACCACTGCCTTACCCCCAGATTATTATTATTTTGTTACTTGTTTTGAGAAAAATACTTGATGACACAATATTTCTTGTCTTCAGAAGGATGCGGGCAACGAATGCTTTCATGAATTATCCATCACGAAGTAGGAGAAAAGAGAGGCTGGTGGGAACCGAACACACGAAGGTTTCTCAAAAGAAATGGGAAGCAAGGGCTGCTGGCGTCAGAGAGGATTACAGAGACTTCAACAGGGATCATTTCCCCGTGTTCTTCTTTATGGTCTTCTGGATGATGTCGGATGGCAAGGCTTCGTAATCCCCCTGGCAATAGAATTGATCTTCACTATTCAAATTCACTTCCTGCATGAAGATGCTCAACATGACCGGCTCCCCATTCCGGAGCGATTTCAGAAAAAGTTCGCTGGGATAAAAAACTTCCATGACGCATGTGAGAGTGATTTTTTGGGGCCAATTCAGTTGTCCTGCTGGAGGCTGAAGAATGGAAACAGAAGAAGCGCTTGGCTTTCCATCTGAACAATGGGAAAGAAATGGAAAAGAAATGAGGAGGATATTTAGCACACATTCTTTATCGTGTTTAACTGTAGCTGCTGCTTGGGGTGGCCACACTTAAATGCTGAAGGCATTTTCTCTTTTGCAATGGAGCCAAGATTAGGTCATTAGCTTAGAGGTAGAAGTAGAGGGGGTATTAAGCCCATTCGGACCGATTAACCTAGACGGCCTAGAAGGCCAGCCAAGTGTTGGGATTAATTTTTATTTTTTTTTGTTACCGGATCTGTGGGTGTTGCTTCGTGGATTTCGTATGGCTTGGTGGCCATCGCAGGGGAAGGATTCTATAAAAACTCCATTCCCACCCCACTCCAGAGGAAAGTTACTGTAACATCCCCATTTCCTCCCAATCAGCTGGGACTCGGGAGGCAGAAAATAGATGAGAGCACAACCAGTCGGAGTTGGTATTTATCAGTTCTCTGAACTACCCAAAATTTCCGCTACCGGTTCTCCGGAACTGGACAGAACCTGCTGAAACCCACCTCTTGTCCACCTTATGGGAAGCTATTACAACCAGTGCTTGAGTGTTTCAAAATAGTAATTTGTTAAAGGAAACGATATTGCTCAATAGTAGTAACTGTAAGAGGGAACTTGGAGTCCTAGTGGACAAACATTTAAATAGGAGCCAGCCCTGCACAGCAGCTGCCCTAAAAGCCACGACAGTTCTAGGTTGCAAAAACAGAGGGATAGAATCAAGATCACCTTAAAAGTGTTAATACCACTTTATAAGGCCTCGGTAAGGCCACACTTGGAAACCTGCATCCAGTTTTGGTCGCCACAATGTGAAAAAGATGTGGAGAAAAAGAAGCAGAGAGGAGGAAACTGAAAATAATGCGGGACAGGGCATCATTTGAAAATCAGTTAGCTGGAGGAACACCAAGAGGTAGCAAAGACAGGGAGATTTCCATGAGGCATCTTGCTAAATTATAATTAATCCACAAAACATGGAAATGTCAACTGCTGAGCTGTACTAACAACGCAAACACATTTCTTCACGCCTTACTTCTCCCTAAAACTGCCTAAAAAGCCACGACAGTTCTAGGCTGCATAAAAAGAGGGATAGAATCAAGATCACGTTAAAAGTGTTAATACCACTTTGTAATGTTTTGGTAAGCCACCCTTTGAATATTGCATTCAGTTTCGGGCACCACGATGTAAAAAAGATGTTAAGACTCTAGAAAGGGTGCAGAGAAGAGCAAGAAAGATGATGAGGGGACTGGAGGCTAAAGCATACAATGAACAGTTGCAGGAACTGGGTACGTCTAGTTTAATAAAAAGAAGGATTAGGGGTGACATGATAGCAGTGTTCTGATATCTCAGGGGTTGCCACAAAGAAGAGGGAGTCAAGCTATTCTCCAAAGCACCTGAGGGCAGGACAAGAAGCAATGGGTGGAAACTAATCAAGGAGAGAAACAACTTATGAACGAAGGAGAAATTTACTGACAGTGAGAACAATTAATCAGTGGGACAACCTCCTGAAGTCGAGAATGCTCCAACACTGGAAGTTTTTAAGAAGAGGTTGGATAACCATTTGCCTGAAGTGGTGTGGGCTTTCCTGCCTAAGCAGGGGGTAGGACTAGAAGACCTCCAGGGTCCCTTCCAACTCTGTTATTCTAGTTCTTTCTATTTCTTCCAAAGAGTATTCTTGAAAACTTTCTCAATTCCTAAGGAAACACATTCTCCGTTCTCTATCAAAGGAACTGCAAAGGAAGAGAGGAGAACTCACCTGCGTCAGGGTTTTGAGGGCTCAGAGGGGCATTGTGTCCAGGGCAGAGGAACCCCAACAGGAGAAAGAAGATGATGGACCACATGGTGAAATTCAGACTGAAGTCTGAGCACGCTGAACAGTTAGATAATTCCAGGCAGATGAAGGAAATGAACTTCCTAGAACTTCTCTAGGAGATTCAGAAGAAAATGACCAAGGTGACTCTGAGGGCAGAATTTAAGCATTCTCCAAAGACAATCCTGGCACCACCTGCTGTTGCTTGTTCCTTTTTCCCTATTGGCCAAACTTAGTCGGATCTCCACCCATCCCGTTCAAGGAAGGCTGATCCCGGAAAAGATATTGATTTGACAGCCACGTCAACTGAACACAATGTTGGCAAGTGCTGAATTCTGCCTTCTACGTCTTTCCAAGTGCCAGATTCTTTTCCTCCTCTTTTTTGAGCTGGCCAAATGCTTGCTGCCAGCTAAGTGCCTTAAAGGTCCGGAGGAGGCTGCCATGGCGATGACCACATTATCCTGGTTGCTCTTCTCTGCGCTCTTTCTAGATCTCCACATCTTTTTTATTGTGTGGTGACCAAAACTGGATGCAGTACTCTAGGTGTGGTCTTACTAAGGCTTTACAGAGTGGTGTTAGTACCTCGCTATCACAGTCGTTGAGGTTGAAGGAAAACACAAATGATGGAACTGCAGGGTACAGAATTAGAAAGATGCAAATTTGGAAATAATGCTGGCCAAGGTCATCTTCTGAAAGTCATTTCGCTAGAGGAACACCAAGATTGGGAAATGTTCACGCATCCTTTTGCTAAATAATAATTCATAACATAGGGAATAGTTGTACAAGCACAAGAAGTACCGTATTTTTCGGAGTATAAGACAAACTTTTTTCCCTCCTAAAAGAGGCTGAAAATTTGGGTGCGTCTTATATTTTTCAGCCCTAACGTGGCGCTACCGAGTTAAATGATCTTTGCCTGCTCCCTCCAACTCTCAGCTGTGCTTTAGAAGCTTTTTTTCCCCAGTGAAGCGATCTTCCGTACTTCGCCTGCTCCCTCCGACTCTCAGCTGTGAAGGATTTTTTTTTCAGCCCTAGCGAGGCGCTAGAGAGTGAAGCAATCTCTGTGATTTGCCTGTTTTTTTCATTGCTTCTCTCTCCAAAGATCAGTTGTGCTTCAGAAGCTGTTTTTCTATCCCCAAGCAGGGGATAAAAACCAGCAAAATATTCCTCTCCAAAAACTAAGCTGCCTCTTATATTCTGAAAAATACCGTACATCTATTCTCCCTTGAGGCATTTGGCATGAAGGCTAAGATGGCAGAGCAAACTATGGGCAGCATTTCGTAACAGGACCAGGATGTCTTCCGTAAATATCACTCCTCTTGAAAGCTGAATAATTCCCTTTTATTGAACTGTCCTCTTTTCTCCTTCCTGAAAAAAACCTGCCCAACACACATTGGATATAAAACAACCTTAAATTATGAGTGGAAGTTTTTCATTGGGAGCAGAGATGGTGGGTCAGGTTTAATGGTTGACATTCATCTGGTTGATTGAAAAGATTAATGTCAGGTGTGAAAGACCAGATCCATACATGTAGGTCCAATTTTATTGATTTATGACTAGAAGGATAGAATCAAGATCAAGTGCAGAGTTAGTACCGCTTTATAGTGGTGTAGGGTTTCTTGCCTAAGTAGGGGGTTGGACCAGGCGTGAAATGCTCCCGGTTCAGACCGTATTGGCCGATCCAGTAAAGTTGGTGGCAGGTGGTTCTGAGAACCGGTAGCAAAAATCCCTGGCACCCACCCACCACCCGACGCCCATGTCCACCCAATGCCCGGTCGACCTGATTTCCCGCTTGTCGCTTCTTTTAAAAAATGCTTTTAAAAGGTAAAAATAAAGAGACTCTGAAAATCCCAGTTGAGCCGTGCGATCATAATACATATTTTTTCTGAAGAAAGCACAAGGATGAAACACCTTAATTACATTTGAGGTCGCTCTTATATCCTTTCTTTCCCTTCATTTCACTACAAACCTTCTTCTCCTCTTTTCCCTCCTTCCCTCCTCGCCTCTCCTACCTTCTTCCTCCTCCTCTCCCTCCTCCTTCCTCCTTCCCCTTCCTCTCCCCCACTCCTCTCCTCTTTCCCTCCTTTCTCATCTTCTCTCCTACTCTTCTCCCCTATCCTATCTTCCTCTCCTTCCCCTTCCTTCCATCCCTCTCTCTCCTTCACCTCCTCTTCCTTTCCCTCTATTCCTCTCTTCTTTGTTTTTTCTTGTATAATATTTCCCTTATTTGGTAACCGAGCAACTCCAATTTTCTAATATTATATATATACTTTCTTTTCCATTTCTATTCCATTTTACCCAATCTATCATTTCATAATTTATAATCTTCTTTCCTTCCCCAACCCCATCCCACTTTTCCATTTATTCTGGCGATATCTGGATTTCTATTTCTTTTTTTGTCATTTCACTCATTTCATTTTTCATTATTAACGTTGTTTATCTATCTATTGTCTTTTATTCATATCTCTTTTCTAATGATACCCGCAGCCCAGCTTATTGGTAGCTGTAAGCTCAGGTCTTTAAAATGGCAGTTCTTCGTTTGTCAAAAGGAATGATATTTAGAGATAAATCTCTCAAGCCACCTCATGAAGATGCTGACTGCGGTTTGGTCTGCCGCCAGTTCTAGGGAGAAGCAAGGCGTGAAGAAATGTGTTTGCTTTCTTAATACACCTCAGCAGTTGACATTTCCGTGTTTTGTGGATTAATTATAATTTAGCAAGATGCCTCATGGGAATCTCCCTGTCTTCACTACCTTTTGGTGTTCCTCCAGCTAACTGATTTTCAAATGATGCCCTGTCCCGCATTATTTTCAGTTTCCTCCTCTCTGCTTCTTTTTCTCCACATCTTTTTTACATTGTGGCGACCAAAACTGGATGCAGGTTTCCAAGTGTGGCCTTACCGAGGCCTTATAAAGTGGTATTAACACTTTTAAGGTGATCTTGATTCTATCCCTCTGTTTATGCAGTCTAGAACTTTCGTGGCTTTTAGGGCAGCTGCTGGACAGGGCTGGGTCATATTTAAATGGTTGTCCACTAGAACTCCAAGATCCCTCTTAAAATTACTACTATTGAGCAATATCATTTCCTTTAACAAATTTCCATTCTGAAACACTCAAGCATTGGTTGTAATAGGTTCCCATAAGCTGGGCCAGAGGTGGGTTTCAGCAGGTTCTGACCTGTTCTAGAGAACCGGTAGCGGAAATTTTGGGTAGTTCAGAGAACTGGTAAATACCACCTCTGACTGGCCCCACCCCATCTCTTCTCTGCCTCCCGAGTCTCAGCTGATTGGGAGGAAATGGGGATTTTGCAGTAACTTTCCCCTGGAGTGGGGTGGGAATGGAGATTTTACAACATCCTTCCGCTGCCAAGCCCAACAAGCCATGTCACGCCCATCAAGCCACACCCACAGAACCGGTACTAAAAAAATTTGAAACCCACCCCTGAGTTGGACTTCTAGGCCTTGAAGAGGACACAAAATGACATTCATGTTATGAACAGAAGCATTGGTTTTCTTGATTTCAAAGGCCCATGAAGGACTAATGTTGGCTTTTTGCTTTCATTATGAATTACTGATGCTACTATATAATTGTTACTGATTCAACCAATATTTCCTCTTTGCTTCTGCTAGAAAGATGATGGACCACATGGTGAAATTGAGACTGAAGTCTGAGCACAAGAATGCTGAGCAATTAGATAATTCCAGGGAGTTCAAGGAAATGAACTTCCTACAATTTCTCTAGGAGATTCAGGAGAAAATGATCAAGGTGACTTTGAGGGCAGAATTTAAGCATTCTCCAAAGACAATCCTGGCTCCACCTGCTGTTGCTTGTTCCTTTTTCCCTATTGGCCAAACTCAGTCGGATCTCCACCCATCCCGTTCAAGGAAGGCTGATCCCAATAAAAATGTTGACTTAGAGCCACGTCAACTGAACACAATGTTGGCAAGTGCTGAATTCTGCCTTCTACGTCTTTCCAACTGCCACATTCTTTTCTTCCTTTTTATGAGCTGGCCAGAGGTTGGCTCTTCTAATCTTCCGCTTCACTTGCACACTTTTAACGTGATCTTGATTCTATCCCTCTGTTTATGCAGCCTAGAACTGTCGTGGCTTTTAGGGCAGCTGCTGTACAGGGCTGGCTCCTATTTAAATGGTTGTCCACTAGGACTCCAAGATCCCTCTCACAGTTACTACTATTAAGCAATATCATTTCCTTTAACAAATTTCCATTCTGAAACACTCAAGCACTGGTTATAATAGCTTCCCATAAGCTGGACCAGAGGTGGGTTTCAGCAGGTTCTGACCAGTTCTGGAGAACCTATAGTAGAAATTTTAAGTAGTTCAGAGAACCAGCAAATACCACCTCTGACTGGCCCCGCCCCCATCTCTTCTCTGCCTCCCGAGTCCCAGCTGATCGGGAGGAAATGGGGATTTTGCAGTAACTTTCCCCTGGAGTGGGGTGGGAATGGAGATTTTACAGTATCCTTCCCCTGCCATGCCCACCAAGCCATGCCACGCCCACCAAGCCACACCCACTGAACCGGTAGTAAACCGGTTCAGATTTCACCACTGGGTTGTACTTCACTAGAAGATCTCCAAGGTCCCTTCCAACTCTGTTATCCTAATTCTAATCCCCTGTTTCGTCTAAAATAAAACATCCCGTGATAATAAGCCCAATCGGGCTTTTGAGCGTATGCGCTGAAATAACCCCCCAAAAAAATAAGCCCTTCTGGAAAATATTTAAACACATGTGCAGCCGGCCCCACCATTTCCTCTGGTTAGGGTTAGGGAGACAGAGCTGGAAATCAGATAAGACGTCAAGAGGAGCCCCATCTTGCTCCATGCGCCCCAAAGTAATAAGGCCAAGCACTTATTTCAGGGTTCCACGAAAATAAGGCCAAGCACTTATTTCAGGGTTCAAAAAAATATAAGACAGGGTCTTATTTTCGGGAAAACACGGTATTGTCTTGTTAAGACCACACTTGGAAGATGAGGAAGAGGGGGAGGTCTTGGTGGATGCTAGCGTGCATGGGACAGAGAGATGCAGAAAAGACTCTGCTCCTCTTAATGGGCTGCACCAGGAGGGGCTGTTTAGCATGGCAGGCAGAGGGAGGCCTTGCTGGAAGCAACGTGGGTGGGTAGTGGCCAGATGTTTGTTTGTGTTTCCGGAATTCTGCATCTCGTGTTGGTGGCTGGCTTCGCTAAAAACTACTCCCTGCATTCCTGGCTCGGACAATTCCTGTGACGTCTCCTTCCAAGTTCTGAATCCTGTGGTGGAATTCAGCCGGTTCGATCCAGTTTAGTCAAATAGGTAGCGGCGGCTGTGGGAGGCTCCGCCCAGCTCCCAGCTCATCATCACATCCCATTTTTTACCCGCCCCCATCTCTTCTCTGCCTCCCGAGTCCCAGCTGATCGGGAGGAAATGGGGATTTTGCAGTAACTTTCCCCTGGAGTGGGGTGGGAATGGAGATTTTACAGTATCCTTCACCTGCCATGCCCACCAAGCCATGCCACGCTCACCAAGCCACACCCACAGAACCAGTAGTAAAAAAATTTGAAACCCACCCCTGAGTTAGACTTCTAGGACTTGAAGAGGACACAAAATGACATTCATGTTATGAATAGAAGCATTGGTTTTCTTGACTTCCAAGGCCCATGAAGGACTAAAGTTGGCTATTTGCTTTTATTATGAATTACTGATGCTACTATATAATTCTTACTAATTCAACCAATATTTCCTCTTTCTTCTGCTAGAAATCATTTGTTATGAATTGGGCTTTATTATTGGCTTTTGCCTGTATTATTGTATGCTGTCAGAAATTAGTTGTGGATAGAATCACATAGCATCAAATAGAATAGAATAGAATAGAATAGAATAGAATAGAATAGAATAGAATAGAATAGAATAGAATAGAATAGAATAGAATAGAATTGCACAGCATTGAATTGAATTGAATTGCATTGCATTGCATTGCATTGAATTGGATTGCATTGCATTGCATTGCATTGAATTGAATTGAATTGAATTCTTTATTACTCAAGTTTGATTGGACACTCAAGGAATTTGTCTTGGTGCATATACTCTCGATGTACATAAAAGAAAAAATACGTTCGTCAAGAATCATAAGGTACAACACTTAATGATAGTCGTAGGGTACAAATAAGCAATCAAATCATATTAGGAAATAATCAATATAAATCATAAGGATACAAGCAACAAAGTTACAGTCATACAGTCATAAATGGGAGGAGGTGGGTGATAGGAACGATGAGAAAATTAATAGTAGTGCAGATTTAGTTTGACAGTGTTGAGGGAATTATTTGTGTAGCAGAGTGATGGCAGTTGGGAAAAACCTGTTCTTGTGTTTAGTTATTCTGGCATGGAGTGCTCTATAGCGTCGTTTTGGGGGTAGTAGTTGAAACAGTTTATGTCCAGGATATAAGGGATCTGTAAATATTTTCAAAGCCCTCTTTTTGACTCGTGCAGTATAAAAGTCCTCAATGGAAGGCAGATGGGTAGCCGTTGTTGTTTCTGCAGTTCTAATGATCCTCTGAAGTCTATGTCTGTCTTGTTGGGTTGCAGAACCAAACCAGACAGTTAATGAGGTGTAGATGAGTTAGGAACTAAATCTAGCTTAGTAAAATGTAACCTTAATGCTGGTTGGCATTAGTTACATTTTATTATCTTGCTTCTGTGTCTCACTTCTATTCTTGGTTTTAAAGCTAGGCATGAGTAGTGTGTGCAAAACACACGCTGCACATGTGTACATGTGCAGTACATGACAAACACACGCTGCATGCACATGCATGCAGATTGCGCACCAAACACTTGCTTCGTGCAGAAAAAGGAGGCTTAACAAGGTAAGTACAACAGCGAGGGGGGTGGAATAGCTGTGCCGTCCAATTTTGATTCACTAGAAAGCAGGATTTATAGTGAATTTAAATCATGTGGTACAGCTGATCATCGGAAATACCAGTTTGGATGAACTGGTATCTCTTTTTTACTACAGGTTCGCCCGCATGTGTATCTTTTATCATTACCGGTTCACCGAACTGGTGCAAGCCAGTAGCATTTCACCCGGGGTGTGGCTATTCCTTACATGCATTTTGCCTGTATGTTTTGGATACAGTTTTGTCACCCAGCCTTTTTACTTTGGCCAAAGAATAAAAAACTGTAGTTTTTGTAAGCCTCGTCTGGAGTCTCACTCTCTTTGGCATCAAAGTGGCTCGGGGAAACTTCTGGAAACTTTACACCAGGGGTGAAATGCTACCAGTTCAGACCAGATCGCCTGATCCGGTAGCGATGGTGGTGGGTGGTTCGGAGAACTGGTAGCAAAAATCCCTGCCCCCCCCCCGCCCATCAGCCACACGATCATCAGAGGGTTTTTTTTTTTACTTTTAAAAGCATTTTTTCTTCGGCCAAAAAAATGCTTTTAAAAGTTAAAAAAAAGCCAATGATGATCGCGCAACTCAGGTGGGATCGTCAGATGCTTTTAAAAATGTTTTTTCTACAACCTCTTCAGCTAAAGAGGTTGTAGAAAAAATGCTTTTTTAAAAGGCTCCTTTGATGATCCCAGCTGAGTTGCCTAATCATCAGAGGCTTTTTTTTTCTTTTAAAGGTTGAAGAAAAAATGATTTTAAAGGTAAAAAAAAGTTGGTCATGCCCACTAGTCACATTACACACTCACTCAAACACACACACACACACACACACACACACACCAAGCCACGTCCACAGAACCGGTAGTAACCAATTTTACATTTCACCACTGCCTTGCCCCCAGATTATTATTATTTTTTTACTTGTTTTGAGAAAAATACTTAATGACACAATTTTTCTTGTCTTCAGAAGGATGCGGCCAACGAATGCTTTCATGAATTATCCATCACGAAGTAGGAGAAAAGAGAGGCTGGTGGGAACCGAACTCACGAAGGTTTCTCAAAAGAAATGGGAAGCAAGGGCTGCTGGCATCAGAGAGGATTACGGAGACGTCAACTACAGATCATTTCCCCGTGTTCTTCTTTATGGTCTTCTGGATGACGTCGGATGGCAAGGCTTTGTGGACCACTAGGCAAAAGTATTCATCTTCACTATTCAAATTCACTTCCTGCATGCTGATGCTCAACCTGCTAAACGCAAAATACTGTTTCTGTGTCTTGGACTGTAAATTGGGTTGGCCAGTGTGGTACGCTGATTCACTGACCCGCTGCTCATTCTGGAGCCAATTCACAAACAAATCGCTAGGATAAAAATTTTCAAGGAGGCATGTGAGACTGACTTTTTTTTCCAAAAGCAGTTGTTCTGCTGGAGGCGGAAGGATGTAGACAGAAGGAGCGTTTGCCGTTCCATCTGAACAACGGGAAAAAATTGGAAAAGAAGTGAGGAGGATATTTAGCAAACAATCTTTATTTATTTATTGCTGCTTATTTATTAAATTATATTTTCTATGGAACCAAGATTAGCTCATTAGCTTAGAGGTAATTTGGTCCTAGGTTTTTAGCTCTGTTCCCCATTATAAAGGTAATTAACCCGGTAACTATCCAACTTAGCCTCCCTCGAATATTAGGGAAAATACACCCAATGTTTCACAGTAGCTTATTGAAACCGGATTCGGAATCTAGGTTGAGACCCTTACCAGCTGCCCCCCCACTCCTTTGGTAATCCAGGGGGAGACCCACTAAGAAATTAAAAAAATCCTGGAGTCTAGACTACACAGAGGTCGCTTACAATATTTGGTCCACTGGAAAGGCTACCCATTGTCTGAAGCTGCTTGGGTAAAAAGCTGGGATGTAAATGCGGATGCTCTAGTCAAAGAATTTCATGAGAAATTCCCTGACAAACCAAAAGGTTTTCCTGAGGGGGGGAGAGGGGGTTAGAAAGGGACATAATAGAGATTAACCCCATTTTTGTTTTGTCTGTTTTGTTTTCTAGGATGGGTTTTCTTCTGCAAGGGGGGGGGGACGCCTGTCAGTTTTGGAAGGTGTACTAGGCCGAAGGTTTCCATTTGCTGCCACAACCCTCCTCTGAGGGAAAGGAGGGGAGGAGGATGGTAGTGCAAGGGATGATTAGACATAACAAACATTTTTCCTGCCAGTCAAGGTCAGGCTGGGTTCACATCTGGAAAAGGACAGAGAAGGGATGGTTGGGGATTGGAGAATGTGACCGGCAGAAGGGTCATGAGGGTGGAGATTTTGGGGTTTGTATTACTGAGGGACGAACCGGAACCTCCAGTTTTGGTTTCCATCCAACTGTACCAGTTTACCTATACTATTAAAAAAAAACTTTGAAAGATGCTAGTTTTGGAGTCTTTTCTGCAGAAGGGGTTTTTCTGGAACGCTTACATGGATATTCAGCCGGTTCAGACCGGTTTGGGTGAACTGGTAGTAACGACCTGCAGTGGGGCTGCCCTGCCTGCCCGCTCCAGTGCTGTGCTGTCCTATTTAGCCACATTTTACACCTGTGTGCATCTGCTTCTTGGCTGTTCAATCTAGGTTGAGACCCTTACCAGCTGCCCCCCCACTCCTTTGGTAATCCAGGGGGAGACCCACTAAGAAATTAAAAAAATCCTGGAGTCTAGACTACACAGAGGTCGCTTACAATATTTGGTCCACTGGAAAGGCTACCCATTGTCTGAAGCTGCTTGGGTAAAAAGCTGGGATGTAAATGCGGATGCTCTAGTCAAAGAATTTCATGAGAAATTCCCTGACAAACCAAAAGGTTTTCCTGAGGGGGGGAGAGGGGGTTAGAAAGGGACATAATAGAGATTAACCCCATTTTTGTTTTGTCTGTTTTGTTTTCTAGGATGGGTTTTCTTCTGCAAGGGGGGGGGGACGCCTGTCAGTTTTGGAAGGTGTACTAGGCCGAAGGTTTCCATTCGCTGCCACAACCCTCCTCTGAGGGAAAGGAGGGGAGGAGGATGGTAGTGCAAGGGATGATTAGACATAACAAACATTTTTCCTGCCAGTCAAGGTCAGGCTGGGTTCACATCTGGAAAAGGAGTGGCTGGAGAGATGCTTCGATATGGGATGGTTGGGGATTGGAGAATGTGACCGGCAGAAGGGTCATGAGGGTGGAGATTTTGGGGTTTGTATTACTGAGGGACGAACCGGAACCTCCAGTTTTGGTTTCCATCCAACTGTACCAGTTTACCTATACTATTAAAAAAAAACTTTGAAAGATGCTAGTTTTGGAGTCTTTTCTGCAGAAGGGGTTTTTCTGGAACGCTTACATGGATATTCAGCCGGTTCAGACCGGTTTGGGTGAACTGGTAGTAACGACCTGCAGTGGGGCTGCCCTGCCTGCCCGCTCCAGTGCTGTGCTGTCCTATTTAGCCACATTTTACACCTGTGTGCATCTGCTTCTTGGCTGTTCAATCTAGGTGTTTCAGTATTTCTAATCTGTAATCTAATCTGAATGTTGTGGGAGCTATGAATGCATTTCCTGAAAAATTACAGAACCCAGGAACCATTTGTGCTTCAGTTGGAGAAGCAGACAGCACAGACTCGTCCCCACGACCATGTGCCGGTGTTCCAAAGTGAAGGGACACAGGACAAAAACCATCCTGCAGAAAGCAAAGCTCCACAATGCAGTCCGTTCAGCAGTCCCAAGCGAAGCAAAAAAAAAAAAAAACAGCTTCCAAAAAAAGCGAGAAAGTCAAATTTTCCTCTTGGAAAAAGTACCTTTGGGATAACCATGACTCTGGATAACTAAGAATCATTTTGTGTCCTCTTCAAGGCCTAGAAGTCCAGCTAAGTGGTGGGTTTAATTTTATTTTTGCTACCAGTTCTGTGGGTGTGGCTTGGTGGGCATGGCAGGGGAAGGATACAATGAAATCTCCATTATCACCCCCACTCCAAGGGAAAGTTACTACAAAATTCCCATTTCCTCCCGATCAGCTGGGACTCAGGAGGCAGAGAATAGATGGGAGCGGAGCCAGTCAGAGGTACTATTTACCAATTCTCTGAAGTACCCAAATTTCCGCTACCGGTTCTCAAGAACCTGCTGAAACCTACCTCCAGGGGACTGGAGGCTAAAACAGATGAAGAACAGTTGCAGGAACTGGGTACGTCTAGTTTAATAAAAAGAAGGATTAGGGGTGACATGATAGCAGTGTTCTGATATCTCAAAGGCTGCCACAAAGAAGAGGGAGTCAAAACACCTGAGGGCAGGACAAAAAGCAATGGGTGGAAACTCATCAAGGAGAGAAACAACTTGTGAATGAAGGAGAAATTTACTGACAGTGAGAACAATTAATCAGTGGGACAACCTCCTGAAGTCGAGAATGCTCCAACACTGGAAGTTTTTAAGAAGAGGTTGGATAACCATTTTCCTGAAGTGGTGTGGGCTTTCCTGCCTAAGCAGGGGGTAGGACTAGAAGACCTCCAGGGTCCCTTCCAACTCTGTTATTCTATCTCTTCCCATTTCTTCCAAACGGTATTCTTGAAAACTTTCTCAATTCCTAAGGAAACACATTCTCCGATCTCTATCAAAGGAACTGCAAAGGAAGAGAGGAGAACTCACCTGCGTCAGGGTTTTGAGGGCTCAGAGGGGCGTTGTGTCCAGGGCAGAGGAACCCCAACAGGAGAAAGAAGATGATGGACCACATGGTGAAATTCAGACTGAAGTCTGAGCACAAGAATGCTGAGCAGTTAGATAATTCCAGGCAGATGAAGGAAATGAACTTCCTAGAACTTCTCTAGGAGATTCAGAAGAAAATGACCAAGGTGACTCTGAGGGCAGAATTTAAGCATTCTCCAAAGACAATCCTGGCACCACCTGCTGTTGCTTGTTCCTTTTTCCCTATTGGCCAAACTCAGTCGGATCTCCACCCATCCCGTTCAAGGAAGGCTGATCCCAATAAAAATGTTGACTTAGAGCTAAGTGCCTTAAAGGTCCGGAGGAGGCTGCCATGGCGATGACCACATTATCCTGGTTGCTCTTCTCTGTGCTCTTTCTAGATCTCCACATCTTTTTTATTGTGTGGTGACCAAAACTGGATGCAGTACTCCAGGTGTGGTCTTACTAAGGCTTTACAAAGTGGTGTTAATACCTCGCTATCACAGTCGTTGAGGTTGAAGGAAAACACAAATGATGGAACTGCATGGTACAGAATTAGAAAGATGCAAATTTGGAAATAATGCTGGCCAAGGTCATCTTCTGAAAGTCATTTTGTTGGAGAAACACCAAGATTGGGAAATGTTCACGCATCCTTTTGCTAAATAATAATTCATAACATAGGGAATAGTTGTACAAGCACAAGAATAGTTGTACAAGCAAAGATAAAATCGTTCAGCTTCGGGATAGCTTGGACCAAGATTGTGATGATCTGACCGATATGACTGAGACACGTCTTGTTGAGGTTATTTGGGATGAGTTTGATTCTGTGGCTCCCGAGGACATGGACAGATTGCTGGGGAAGTTACATGCAACTACATGTTTACTGGACTCGTGTCCTTTCTGGCTAGTGCTGGCTGCTCAGGAAGTGACACGAGGCTGGCTCCAGGGGATTATAAATGCTTCTTTGGTGGAAGGGGTTTTACCCGCCACCTTTAAAGAGGCGGTGGTGAGACCTCTCCTTAAGAAGCCTTCCCTGGACCCAGCTATTTTGGGGAATTACCGTCCAGTCTCCAACCTTCGCTTTGTGGCGAAGATTGTAGAGAGTGTGGTTGCATGGCAGCTTCCCCGGCACCTGGAGGAAGCTGTCTATCTAGACCCATTCCAGTCCGGCTTCTGACCCGGTTATAGCACGGAGACGGCTTTGGTCGCGTTGGTGGATGACCTCTGGAGGGCCAGGGATAGGGGTTGTTCCTCTGCCCTGGTCCTATTAGATCTCTCAGTGGCTTTTGATACCATCGACCATGGTATCCTGCTGCGCCGGTTTGAGGGATTGGGAGTGGGAGGCACCGTTTATCGTTGGTTCTCCTCCTATCTCTCTGACCGGTTGCAGACGGTGTTGACAGGGGGGCAGAGGTCGTCCGCGAGGCGCCTCACTTGTGGAGTGCCTCAGGGGTCAATTCTCTCGCCTATCCTGTTCAACATCTATATGAAGCCATTGGGTGAGGTCATCAGTGGTTTCGGGGTGAGTTATCATCTGTACGCTGATGATACTCAGCTGTACTTCTCCACCCCGGACCACCCCAATGAAGCGGTCGAAGTGCTATCCCAGTGCCTGGAAGCCGTACGGGTCAGGATGGGGAGAAACAGACTCAGGCTCAATCCCTCCAAGACGGAGTGGCTGTGGATGCCGGCACCCCAGTACAGTCAGCTGCAGTTGCGGCTGACTGTTGGGGGTGGGTTAGTGGCCCCAAAGGCGGTGGTTCGCAACTTGGGTGTCCTGGATGGACGGCTGTCCTTTGATGAACATCTGGCGGCCGTCTCCAGGAGGGCTTTTCTACCAAGTTCGCTTGGTTCGCCAGTTGTGTCCCTTCCTTGACCGGGATGCCTTATGCACAGTCACTCATGCTTTGGTCACGTCTCGGTTGGATTACTGCAATGCTCTCTACATGGGGCTGCCCTTGAGGTGCACCCGGAGGCTACAGTTGGTCCAGAATGCGGCTACGCGAATAGTAACGGGAGCCGCTCGCGGCTCCCATGTAACATCACTGCTGCATAGTCTGCACTGGCTTCCTGTGGTCTTTCTGGTGCGCTTCAAGATTTTGGTTACCACCTTCAAAGCGCTCCACGGCTTAGGACCCGGGTACTTACGAGACCACCTGCTGTTACCCTATGCCTCCCACCGACCCGTACGCTCTCACAGAGAAGGTCTCCTCAGGGTGCCGTCCGCCAAACAGTGTCAGCTGGCGGCCCCCAGGAGTAAGGCCTTCTCTGTTGGAGCATCGACGCTCTGGAATGAACTTCCCCCTGGCCTACGACAAGTGCCTGATCTTTGGACCTTTCGTCGAGAGCTAAAAACATATTTAATTATTCAAGCGGGACTGGCATAATGGTTTTTATAGTTATAATCTTAAATTGGGGTTTTTAGTGGGTTTTTAAACTTTTTTATAATTTTAAATTTAAACTTTTAATTATCAGACTTTTGAAATTTGCCCAAGTTTTAATTGTTGGTTTTAATTGTATATGTATTGTGTTTTATCTTTGGCTGTACAGCGCCCTGAGTCCTTCGGGAGAAGGGCGGTATAAAAATTTAATTAAAAAAAAAAAGTACCGTATTTTCAGAGTATAAGACAAAAATTTTTCCCTCCTAAAAGAGGTTGAAAATTTGGGTGCCTCTTATATTTTTCAGCCCTAATGCGGCGCTACCGAGTGAAGTGACCTTTGCCTGCTCCCTCCAACTCTCAGCTATGCTTTAGAAGCTTTTTTTTCCAAGTGAAACGATATTCCGTACTTCGCCTGCTCCCTCCGACTCTCAGCTGTGAAGGATTTTTTTTTCAATCCTAGCGAGGCGCTAGCGAGTGAAGCGATCTCCGTTATTTGCCTGTTTTTTTCATTGCTTCTCTCTCCAAAGATCAGTTGTGCTTCAGAAGCTGTTTTTTTATCCCCAAGCAGGGGATAAAAACCAGCAAAATATTCCTCCCCAAAAACTAAGCTGCCTCTTATACTCTGAAAAATACCGTACATCTCTTCTCCCTTGAGGCATTTGGCATGAAGGCTAAGATGGCAGAGCAAACGATGGGCAGCATTTCGTAACAGGACCAGGATGTCTTCCGTAAATATCACTCCTCTTGAAAGCTGAATAATTCCCTTTTATTGAACTGTCCTCTTTTCTCCTTCCTGAAAAAAACCTGCCCAACACACATTGGATATAAAACAACCTTAAATTATGATTGGAAGTTTTTCATTGGGAGAAGAGATGGTGGGTCAGGTTTAATGGTTGACATTCATCTGGTTGATTGAAAAGATAATGTTCTTTCTGCGCCAACTCAGTAAGCTCAAACTGCCCAAGGAGCTGCTGATCCAATTCTACAGAGGAATTATTGAGTCTGTCATTTGCACCTCTGTAACTGTCTGGTTCGGTTCTGCAACCCAACAAGAAAAACACAGACTTCAGAGGATAATTAGAACTGCAGAAAAAATAATTGCTACCAACTTGCCTTCCATTGAGGACCTGTATACTGCACGAATCAAGAAGAGGGCCGTGAAAATATTTGCAGATCCCTCGCATCCTGGACATAAACTGTTTCAACTCCTACCCTCAAAACGACGCTATAGAGCACTGCACACCAGAACAACTAGACACAAGAACAGTTTTTTCCCGAAGGCCATCACTCTGCTAAACAAATAATTCCCTCAACACTGTCAGACTATTTACTGAATCTGCACTACTATTAATCGTTTCATAGTTCCCATCACCAATCTCTTTCCACTTATGACTGTATGACTATAACTTGTTGCTGGCAATCCTTATGATTTATATTGATATATTGATCATCAATTGTGTTGTAAATGTTGTACCTTGATGAACGTATCTTTTCTTTTATGTACACTGAGAGCATATGCACCAAGACAAATTCCTTGTGTGTCCAATCACACTTGGCCAATAAAATTCTATTCTATTCTATAAATTCTATGTCAGGTGTGAAAGACCAGATCCATACATGTAGGTCCAATTTTATTGATTTATGACTAGAAGGATCGAATCAAGATCAAGTGCAGAGTTAGTGGTGGTGTATAGTGGTGTAGGGTTTCTTGTCTAAGTAGGGGGTTGGACCAGGGGTGAAATGCTTCTGGTTCAGACCGTATTGGCCGATCCAGTAAAGTTGGTGGCAGGTGGTTCTGAGAACCGGTAGGTAAAATCCCTGACACCCATCCACCATCCGACGCCCATGTCCACCCAACGCCCGGTCGACCTGCTTTCCCGCTTGCCGCTTCTTTTAAAAAATGCTTTTCAAAGGTTAAAAAAAAGAGACTCTGACAATCCCAGTTGAGCCGTGCGATCATAATACATATTTTTTCTGAAGAAAGCAAAGGATAAAACACTTTAATTACATTTGAGGTTGCTCTTCTACCCTTTCTTTCCCGTCATTTCACAACAAACCTTCTTCTCCTCTTTTCCCTCCTTCCCTCCTCGCCTCTCCTACCTTCTTCCTCCTCCTCTCCCTCCTCCTTCCTCCTTCCCCTTCCTCTTCCCCACTCCTCTCCTCTTTCCCTCCTTTCTCATCTTCTCTCCTACTCTTCTCCCCTATCCTATCTTCCTCTCCTTCCCTTTCCTTCCATCCCTCTCTCTCCTTCACCTCCTCTTCCTTTCCCTCTATTCCTCTCTTCTTTCTTTCTTCTTTGTTGTATAATATTTCCCTTCTTTGGTAACCGAGCAACTCCAATTTTCTAATATGATATATATATACTTTCTTTTCCATTTCTATTCCATTTTACCCAATCTATCATTTCATAATTTATAATCTTCTTTCCTTCCCCAACCCCATCCCACTTTTCCATTTATTCTGGCGA
>NC_080542.1:6692539-6732099 GCF_028640845.1 Ahaetulla prasina
AGTCAATTAGACAAAGGAAAAAATTCTTTAAAATAGAAGTAAATCAAAAATACTTGTAATTTTGGGATGAGTTTGACCCTGTGGCTCCTGAGGACATGGACAGGTTGCTGGGTAGGCTGAATGCCACCACATGTTTACTGGACCCGTGCCCCTCCTGGCTGGTGCTGGCCACTCGGGAGGTCACACGAGGCTGGCTCAGGCGATTCGACCGCTTCTTTGGTGGAGGTGTCTTCCGGCCGCCTTGAAAGAGGCGGTGGTGAGGCCCTCCCAAGCCTTCCCTGGACCCGGCTGTTTTAGGTAACTCGTCCGGTCTCAACCTTCTGCGGCGAAGGTTGTAAATATGGTGGCATATCAGTTTCCCTTGCACCTGGATGAAACTGTCTATCTAGACCCGTTCAGTCCGGTTTCCGGCCGGTTACAAGAGGCGGCTTTGGTCGCGTTGGTGGATGATCTCTGGAGGGCCAGGGATAGGGGTTGCTCCTCTGCCCTGGTCCTATTAGACCTCTCAGCTTATTTGCCGACCATGGTATCCTGCTGCGCGGTTGGAGGATTGGGAGTGGGAGGCACCGTTTATCGGTGGTTCTCCTCCTATCTCTCGACGGTCGCAATCGATGACAGGGGCAGAGGTCGACTCCGGCGCCTCACTTGTGGGGTGCCGCGGTGATTCTCTCGCCCTCCTGTTCTTTATCTACAGAAAGCTGGGTGAGATCATCAGTGGTTTGGTGTGAAGTATCAGCTGTATGCGGATGACACCCAGCTGTACTTTTCTACACGGACCACCCCAGCGAAGCTATCGAAGTGCTGTCCCGGTGTCTGGAGGCCGTCAGGTCTGGATGGGGAGAAAACAAGCTCAATCCCAAGACAGAGTGGTTGTGGATGCGGCATCCCGGTGTCAGCAATCCGCGGCTGACCATCGGTGGCGAGTCATTGGCCCGATGGAAAGGGTCGCAACAGGCGTCCTCCTGGATGAGCGGCTGTCTCTAGAAGACCATTTGGCGGCCGTCTCGGAGGCGTTCTACCAGGTTCGCCTGATGCCAGTTCGCCTTTCTGGACGGGATGCCCTATGCTGCGGTCACTCACGCTCGTGACGTCTCGCCTGGATTACTGCAATGCTCTCTACATGGGGCTCCCTTGAAGGGCATCCGGAGGCTGCAGTTAGTCAGAAAGCGGCTGCGCGGGTGATAGATGGAGCCCTCGTGGCTCCGTATAACACCATCCTCGCAGACTGCACTGGCTACCTGTGGCCTTCGGGTGCTTCAAGGTCTTGGTGACCACCTTTAAAGCGCTCCATGGCATTGGGCGGGTTACTTACGGGACCGCCTGCTACTGAATACCTCTCACCGACCCGTGCGCTCTCACAGAGAGGGTCTCCTCAGTGCCGTCAGCAAGGCAATGTCGTCTGGCGGCGCCCAGCAAGGGCCTTCTCTGTGGGGCTCCACCCTGACGAACTTCCCCGGACTCCGCCAGCTTCGGACCTTGGACCTTCCGCCGGGCTTAAAACATATTTATTTAATTGTGCAGGACTGAGCTAGGTTTTAAATTCATGGGTTTTAATTGGGTTTTATTTGTATATTTTAATTAACGGGCTTTCAAATAAGTTTCTTAATTGTTTTTATTCTGTATTTATATTTATATGTTTTTAAATGCCTGTGAACCGCCCTGAGTCCTTCGGGAGATAGGGCGGTATATAAATACGATTAATAAATAAATAAATAAATAAATTTACACGGCCTGCCCTTCAAAAAATTACATCACTGCAATTTTCACAACTTTTTAAGTTGATGAAGTTGAAAAATTGAACAAACTGTTTTAAATATTGCTATGACTGTGATCCATGCCCTGAAGGGAAGATTTCAGATCAAAATGGTAGGTTATGCATTCTACCATTTTTCATTAGACTTTAATATACTAGTTGGGGATGCAAAGAATTAATAAAGTGATTTCTAATAATTTGGAATACCTAGATGACAAATTCTTTGATTTTGCTTCCAGAGATGGATGACTGTTTTGAATGTCCAGAAGATCATTATCCAAATGAAGAAAAGAAAGAATGTATCCTGAAACTTCTAGTCTTTCTAACTTTTAAAGAAGCCTTAGGAATTGGTTTAGCTGCAGCAGCTCTTGGTTTCTTCTTCCTGACATCTTGGGTACTTGGAACTTTTATTAAGCATAGAGATACTCCCATTGTCAAAGCCAACAACAGGTTCCTCACCTACACCCTCCTTGTCTCTCTTCAGCTGTGTTTTCTCTCCTCTTTCTTCTTTCTCAGACAGCCTGGTGAAGTAATCTGCCTTCTCCGACAATCAATGTTTGGCGTCACTTTCTCAGTGGCCATTTCTAGTGTACTGGCCAAAACCATCACTGTAGTAGTTGCTTTCATGGCCACAAAACCGGGATCTCAGATGAGGAGATGGGTGGGGAAAAGATTGGCCTTTTCTATTGTCCTCTCTTGCTCTCTCTTACAAGTATGTATTTGTATTCTTTGGTTGTCAACATCTCCCCCATTCCCTGAGTTGGACATGCACTCAGAACTCCAAGAAATGATTTTACAATGCAATGAGGGGTCAGCTTTCTTCTTCTACTGTGTCTTGGGCTACATGGGTATCTTGGCCATTGCCAGCTTTCTTGTGGCTTTCCTTGCCCGTAAATTACCTGACAGCTTTAATGAAGCCAAGTTCATCACCTTCAGCATGTTGGCCTTTTGCAGTGTGTGGATCTCCTTCTTTCCAGCCTATCTGAGCACAAAAGGCAAAGCCATGGTAGCTGTGGAGATCTTCTCCATCTTGGCCTCCAGTGCTGCATTACTGGGATGCATATTCTTGCCAAAGTGCTACATCATTGTTTTTCGTCCTGACCTCAACCACAGGGAGCAACTCACAAAGAGAAATTAGTAATTAAAGGAATAGAAAGACTGCTGCCTACTGGAACATTATATAGGAGTTTGAAAAGTCAAATTTATTGAGTTTGTTAATCTTGTACATTGGCTTGTATTTAGAAAAAAGGTTTTATATTGGGTCATAAACATTCACTCTCTACCCATCAATCTATTTCCAGAGCAACCTGTTATCAGATATTAATAATAAGGGAAATTTAGTGAATCGAAATGAAATGTATTCTTGCTTCTGTTTCATGCATTACTCAAAGTGTATACTGATCATTAGAAAGAGTGATTTGAATTAGTTTACAATAAAAGTCTGGCATTTTTCAAGACAGTCAGCTGAAATTCAGCTTCAATCCTAGACAAAGGGTGTTAGATTCGGGCAATAACGAGGCAGGAGACCAGGATAGTGACAACAGCTCTTTACTATATGGTGAACCCAGCAGCCAGTGCCCGGGAAAACCTCTCCTTATATACAGTTTAGCCAGTGGCTTCAACCAATCAGCAACGTGCTGTTTTCCCGCCAAAACTTTTAAAGATACATTACACTCCTTCCCTCCCAGAAAACACTTTACCAATATTTACATATTATTTACATCTTATTTTTCGACGTAATCACGCAAGTAGACTGGGCGTCTCCTGACTCTTTCTGACCTGCGCAATTCATTCTCTGGGAGTGAGTCGAGCTGACCGGAGGGACTGTTTGTTCCTCTCAGCTCCTCCTCTAGGCCATCCGGCCCTGGATTATTTGCAGAGTCTTCCCTGCTGTCTTCAGGATGAACCAGTTGGCGTCGCTGGACCTCCCGGCACTCAGATAAGTCCCGCGTTAGCCCCGGGTTTGAGTTAGCTGTGGATTCCAACATTGAATAGTCAGGGCATGTTTCGTCTGATTCTGCATTACCTGATATGCGTTTTCTTATCTGGTCTATGTGGCGCTTCCATACCCGGCCATCCTCCAACTCTATTAGATATGACTTTGGTCCTGTTATTTCTAGGATTGTCCCTGCTAACCAGGTTGGGCCCTCGCTGTAGTTGTGTGCCCACACTAGGTCGCCTGTTGCCATCCCTCTTGTTTTACCGTGTGCCCCTTTGTAACCGTCTGGTGTGTAGTTTGGGTTTAAAAGGTCTAGTGAGCACCTAAGCTTCCGACCCATTAATAGCTCGGCCGGGCTGCGGCCAGTTGTGACACAGGGGGTTCTGTGTTGGACTGCTAAATATATATCAATTTTTGTTTGCCAATCGCCTGGCCTGATTCTGGACAATGCTTCCTTTGCGCTCGAACGAAAACGTTCTGCAAGGCCGTTCGTCGCAGGGTGGAAAGGCGCCGAGAGGACATGTCGGATGCCCTCCTCTGCCAAGTACCCCTCAAACTGGGTTGCCGTGAATTGCGGGCCGTTATCAGAGACTAACGTATCGGGCAACCCGTGGGTTACAAATAGGTGCCGTAGGACTGAGATCACGGCCTCGGCTGTCATGGATTTCATGAGAATGATTTCCAGCCATTTGGAGTAGGCATCGACTACTACCAGAAAGGTTTGGCCGTGGAAAGGGCCGGCAAAATCGATATGGATCCTAGACCAGGGGCCCTGGGGTCTCTCCCATTCCCGAATCGGGGCCGTTGGGGGTAGCGGTCTGGACTCCTGGCAGGCCTGGCATTTCCCTACCCTTTCAGCAATTTCCGTGTCCATTAAGGGCCACCACACATAGCTTCTCGCTAGACCCTTCATTCTCACGATCCCTGGGTGGCCTTCGTGAAGGAGCTCCAATACCTTTTCCCTCAATTTCTCCGGGATCACCACTCGATCCCCCCATAGCAGGCATCCCCCTTGAGCTGAGAGTTCCCCACGTTTTTTTACAAACTTTAAATCGCTCGCCCGGCGCAGCGGGCCAACCTCTTTGTACCCAACCAATCACAGTTCTTATTGTAATGTCCTTATACGAAGCCCGAGCCACCTCTTTGGATGTGACTGGGCCAGAGTCCAAAGAGTCAATTAGCAGAACTGGTATCCCCGGAGTGGGGTCTTCGATAGTCTCTGGTAACGGGCATCTGCTCAGGGCGTCTGCATTCCCTAATTCCTTTCCTGGCCGGTGTAGTAATTTGTAGGAATACGCTGCCAGGAAGATAGTCCACCGGGTCAGTCTGGGCGAAAGTGCCACGGGCGTTGGGCGGTCGCCTGCCAACAGACCTAGCAAAGGTCTATGGTCCGTGATGATTTCAAAATCACGACCAAATACATATTCATGGAATTTCTTTACTCCTGAAACTATAGCCAAGGCTTCCTTATCAAGCTGGCTATAATTCCTTTCAGTTGATGACATGGTTCGGGAGTAGTATGCAATAGGGGCTTCTGTGCCATTTAGTAATCTGTGGCTGAGCACAGCCCCACCCATAGGAGATGCATCGCAGCTTAACACTAATGGCAGCGTGCCATTGTATTGGATAAGGAGGCTATCACTCGTTAGGAGATTCTTTACCCCTTCGAATGCCCTAGCTTCCGCCTTTCCCCAAGACCATGCAGCCGTCTTTGCTAGTAATTTATGCAGCGGCTCGGCTACTGTTGCCTTATTCTTTAAGAATACTGCGTAGAAGTTGACCAGACCTAAGAATGCCTGTAACTCCGTTTTGTTCTTTGGAACCGGGGCCTTCCTGATGGCCCGTACCTTGCTCTCAGTGGGGTGAATCCCTTCCCTGTCTATCCGGTAACCCAGGAATTCCACAGACTCAACCCCGATCTGGCATTTGTTTAGTTTTACCGTGAGACCGGCAGACCGGAAAATGCCCAAAACTTTTCGCAGCCTTACCCCTAATTCCTCTAGATTTTCAGCGGATACCAGTACATCGTCAAAGTAAGGTACCACCCCTGGTAGGCCCTGCAACAGCCGCTCCATTAGGTTCTGAAATAACCCTGGAGCCACACTTACCCCAAACTGTAACCGGGTACACTTAAAAGCCCCTCTGTGTGTCACAATTGTCTGTGCTTCGGCTGTGCTGCTATCTACGGGCAGCTGTTGATAGGCTTGGGCCAAGTCTAGCTTGGCAAAAACTTGCCCTTGCCCCATTGAGTGCAGTAAGTGCTGTACCACCGGCACGGGGTAAGCACTCTTTTGCAACGCTTTGTTAAGCGTTGCCTTGTAGTCAGCGCAAATCCGGACCGACCCGTCCGGTTTGACTGGGGTGACTATAGGGGTCTCCCACTTAGCATGGTCAACTGGCACTAGAATTCCCTGGTTTACTAGCTTGTCCAGTTCCCGGTCAATCCTGGGCTTTAGGGCGAACGGGACCCTTCTAGCCTTTAGACGGATAGGGGCAACTTGGGGGTCTAGGTTAAACGAGATAGGGGTCCCCGTGTACTTGCCCAGGCAGTCTCTGAAAACGTCCCCAAATTCTTTTACGAGTGCGTCTTTGAGGTCGACTTCGTTTCTGAAGATTCCAGTCACTCCCATGCCCAATGCTCGGAACCAGTCCAGTCCCAACAAGCTTGGCAGGGTCCCATCGACGATGGTGATGGGCAGAGTTTTCTTGTATTGTCCATACTGACGTGACGGACGTTACCCTCGGACGGGATGCGATTCCCTGGTAGTCTTGTACCTTTAATTTCTGTGGTTGCAGTTTGCGCTTTGCGATGGCGGGTAAGGCTCTCACGAGTGTCCCAGGACATGATCGTGATCGATGAGCCGGTGTCCACCTCAATCGGCACGGCACCCCTCAATCTTTGCCTTTGTAAAGATTTTTTCTAGGCGAGTTGATCGTGACCCACTCTCACGACAGTCTGATTCAACTGCGCCTTTTTAAACTGACCACTCGCTGGCCGCTTCTGCCCTGCCTGATTGGCCGGTTTGAATTTTTGGCGGGAAGGTTGGGGAGCTCGACAGACCTGTGCTAGGTGCCCTTCCTTTCGCATCGCCGACAAGTTGCATCTTTAAATCTGCATTGTTGTCGTTGGTGTTGCCCTCCGCAATCTGCGCAGTCACCCGTCATCTTTCTCCGGCCTCCCGGTGTGGAAGACTCCTTCCTCCTCCTCACCGTCCGATTCGGCCTGGACCTCTTCATTGTGGACGGGGTTGATTTCGCACCAACCGTGCGACCTGCTTTTGTAGGGTTTCCGCCGCTTGGGTAGACATCTCGTGAGCCCTGGCTTCGTCCAGGCGTTTGCCAGCGTTAGGTTGCTTTTAGACAGCAGCCGCCTCGCAAACGGATGTCCCTGACCCGGATGAGTTGCTCCAGCAATGCCTCGTCCAAGTCTCGGTACTGCAATGTTTTGAGGCTTTCCTCAGGGGCCATGTATGCGCTGATGGACTCGCCTTCTTGTTGTCTGCGCTCCCCGAATTCGAACCGTTGCACATACTTGGATGGCATTGGTGCAAAATGGGCTTTTAGTAAAGTCTGCAGAGTTTGCCACGGTACCGACTGTACCGGCGTTGGCTCAGCCAGGGATTCTGCGGTGTAGAAAACTTCTGGACCGCAGTGGCTCAGGAAATAGGCTCGTTTCCTGTTGTCTGAAACTCCTTGAAGTTCATTCGCCTCGAGGAAACACTCGAAGCGAGCCATGTATGACCCCCATTTTTCCTTAGCTGGGTCGAATGGCGCTGGCGGTGTGTAGCCGGACATCGCTGCTTTCCGCCCTTGTTTTGCTGGGTTCACGTCTCCCTGGTGAGTTCAGCTCTTTTCCTGGCGCTCTTAGCCTCGAGATCCCACCTTCGTCGCCAGTGTTAGATTCGGGCAATAACGAGGCAGGAGATCAGGATAGTGACAACAGCTCTTTACTATATGGTGAACCCAGCAGCCAGTGCCCGGGAAAACCTCTCCTTATATACAGTTTAGCCGGTGGCTTCAACCAATCAGCAACGTGCTGTTTTCCCACCAAAACTTTTAAAGATACATTACAAAGGGTATCCCTCTCTGATGGAGGACAGGACTACAAAGATGAAGAATCTTTGAGGAACATTTTGAGTGTTCACTTGATGGAGAGGATAGATAGGCATTCTCCTCTCCTCTACTCACTATAGAATTCCCTATGCCTCCAGGCTTGAAGTTTTGGTCTTGGGCAATCTGAAACTACGCCACCTGCTTATGTAAGCACAGTACACAAAATTGTCTTCTACGACATCATGCCTGTCAACGTCTTCTTCAGCTTCAACCACAATAATATATGGGCAAACAATCAATAGAAACTCAAGGTAAACCGCTTCAAACTCAATTGCAGAAAATACAACTTCAGCAACAGAATGATCAATGCCTGGAATACTCTCCACAACTCCATTGTTACATCATCAAACCCTCACAGCTTCAATCTCAAACTGTCTACAGTGGTCCTCACCCCATTCCTAAGAGGTCCATAAAGGGGAACTGCATAAGCACACCAGCCTGCCTACCATCCCTGTCCTACTGCCCCCATTTCTCTGTACTTACTTCCTTTGTCCATGTTTATGTTCATACCTATACTTGTTACCTTGCACATGTTTGACAAACAAATAAAATACATAAATAAATATAGTTATGTAGGTAGACATGTAGATGGATAGATAGATGATGGAAGATTTATAGATGGATGGATGGATGGATGGATAGATAGATAGATAGATAGATAGATAGATAGATAGATAGATAGATAGATAGATAGATAGATAGATAGATCTAAGAAGAATTTTCTGACAGTTATATATAATTATGTAGGTAGACATGCAGATGGATAGATAGATGGATGGATGGATGGATAGATAGATAGATAGATAGATAGATAGATAGATAGATAGATAGATAGATCGATCTAAGAAGAAATTTCCTGACAGTTATATATAGTTATGTAGGTAGACATGTAGATGGATAGCTAGATGGATAGATAGATGATGGTAGATAGATGGATGGATGGGTGGGTGGATGGATGGATGGATGGATGGATGGATAGATCTAAGAAGAATTTTCCTGACATTTAGAACAGTTAATAATTGGAACAACTTGCCTCCAGAAGTTGTGAATGCTCCAACAATGGAAATTTTTAAGAAGATGTTGGATAACCATTTGTCTGAAGTGGTGTAGGGTTTCCTGCCTGAGCAGGGGGTTGGACTAGAAGACCTCCAAGGTCCCTTCCAGCTCTGTTATTATTATTAGATAGATAACCCTAGTAATAATGAAAGTGCAACCCTAATTCAGATAGAAACTAGTTACTTTGTCCTTCTCTGCAGGTGATACTTCCGCTGTTCTCATCATCGGTGGCACAATGTCCCACATACTTTTCCAGTTTTATAAACTTCAATTCAGAAAACATCTTTCAATAAGAACTTACGACACACCATTGTAAGGAGTTTGTTTATTTATTTAAGAGAATTTATATGGCCACCAATTCACTATCCGTGTGCCTCTTAGCTGCTTAAAAAAATAATAAAATAATAAAATAAAAACCCAATATACAAACTATAAAAATACATCCCTAGAGATAGAAATCAGCCAAACTGATCCATTTGATGGGCTCCAACCCACTCTGGGTTCCATAGGCCTATTGGAAAAACTGGGTGCTCAGGACTTTGCAAAAGAGTGTCGAAGTAGGATCCAATCTTATCTCCATTTGGATGATGTTCCAGAGGGAAGAAGCCATCATAAAGAATTCACTTCTTCTGGGTCCCACCAGATGTCCTTCCTTAAGACACACAACATTCCCTGCCTCTCTCCTCTACCGGATTACATGGATGGCATCAGGAAGAGGCAGTTCTTCAAATAAACTGGTCCCAAGCCTTGTAGGGTTTAGAGGTGGTAACTAGAACCTTGAAATGTACCCAGAAGCAAATTGTCACCCAACACAACTCTTGCAATAAAGGTGACACATGTGTGCACCTGGGTCTGCACAAAGCCATACAGGTGGCTGCATTCCATCAAAGACTTTTCACATCAAATGATCCAAGTGCCAAAGCCCACTGCAACTACATCGCCAAAAAGGCTTTAAGAATTGTAAACCTAATCTTGTGTAGCTTCTTCTCCAGAAAGATTACACAATAACAGAGGATGCAAAACATTTGCTTGACTAATTCTCGATTACAGCTCGCCTGTCTGGAGCCCACAGCTCATTTTGGACATTAATACAATTTTTTGTTTGTTTGTTTACATTTATACCCCGCCCTTCTCCGAAGACTCAGGGCGGCTTACAATGTATAAGGCAATAGTCTCATTCTATTTGTATTTTTTTTTTTGAGCTTGTCCAGAAATATTTTACAAGATATTAGAGGAGTCCTCTAATATCTCCTCTGATCACAACAAAATACCTTATGCCACCAGACTCGAAATCCTGAGTTTAGAAAATTTAGAACTCCGCCACCTTTGGCATGACCTGAGTATTACTCATAAAATCATCTGCTACAATGTCCTTCCTGTCGAAAACTACTTCAGCTTCAACCACAACAATACAGGAGCACACAGTAGATTTAAACTTAAAGTGAACCGCTCCAATCTTGATTGTAGAAAATATGACTTCAGTAACAGAGTTGTTAATGCCTGGAATGCACTACCTGACTCCATGGTCTCTTCCCAAAATCCCCAAAGTTTGGTTAACAAAGACTGTCTATGGTTCACCTTACCCCATTCCTAAGAGATCTGTCGGGGTGTGCATAAGAGCACCAGCGTGCCTACCATTCCTGTCCTAATGTTCCCTTTGGTTATATCCAATTCGAGTGGTTATTTCATCCTTATATTTATATATATATATATTGCTGTGTTTGATAAATAAATAAATAAATAAATAAATAAATAAATAAATAAATAAATAAATAAATAAATAAATAAATAAATAAATAAATAAATAAATAAAATTTTTGAAACAATTGTAGTTCTGGATACTTTTCAACTATAGTCCCATGTAGAATCCCAGTTTGACTGGCGATTTCTTAATCGGTGGCATGGTGCCCTGCATAGCTTGTCACTTTTATGAATTGAAATTTAAGGAACATCCTTAAATCAAACTATATGACATCCCATTGTAAAAGCTTTTTTTTTCTTTTTATAATCTTAGCCAGTTCCCCTCAAATTCCTCATATGAGTAAAAGGGGTTTGTGCAAAAAATTAGGCTTTATTACTAACCTATAACTTTTCTGCCATTCAAATGCTTCTAGATGTGGGGAAAGGAATGACATTCTTTAGAATATATGAAAGTGTTTGTCAGAGAATGTGCAGGACATTATTTTGAAGAGTTTAAGAGAGCTTAAGGTAATTTATATAGGGGCCTCTGGTGGCGCAGACTGCTAAGACAGTCTGTTATTAACGCAGCTGCTTGCAATTACTGCAGATTCTAGTCCCACCAGGCCCAAGGTTGACTCAGCCTTCCATCCTTTATAAGGTAGGTAAAATGAGGAGCCAGATTGTTGGGGGCAATAAGTTGACTTTGTATATAATATACAAATGGATGAAGACTATTGCTAACATAGTGTAAGCCGCCCTGAGTCTTCGGAGAAGGGCGGGATATAAATGCAAATTTTTAAAAAAATAAAAAAAAAATCGGTGTTGTTTTCTCCCCAGAAAACATGCTTACAATAAATGACGGATACCTTCTGGATCTGTTTATTGTCCATTTTGTGAAAAATTGGTAGAAAATAAACGTGGTGTCTTAAAAAATAGTTCATTTTATATATTCTATTTAGTGCAAATCTCGCTTATATTATTTTTGTTGGCATTTGCTCATTTTTTAAAAAAAATAGCTGAACCAGCTCATCAAAACAAAATAATTATATCCTAGAGGAATTACTGTAGGGCAAAACATCAAAGGCTTTCCAAAAAGCTATTGAAATTCAACAATAATGAAGTTTGGCTATAAAGAGAATTTGGTAGAAGGGGTAGTCATGTCTCTGTCAGATTCATTGCTACAGGTTTCCTCACTCTGTTCTCTTCTGGTAGAGTACATGTTCAGATCCTAACCCTTGTGCTATTCAAGATAAAAAAAATTTCCTCACATGGATGTTCAAACAGAAAATGATAGTTTTTCTCATTAGATGTATTCTCAGATATAATCCTTAGATCTTTCTGTAGATGAAGTCTTGGATTATATATGCTTCCCTATGGGTAGGATGGAAGGCAAAACATTTCCACAATAACAAGATCATCAAGATGTTTCTCCTGATGTTTTTGGTGCATAAAGTAGTTACTCTAAGCTGCCCTGCAAGTGATGCTTTCCTTGTTCCACATGAGTGGTACCAGCCTGGAGACTTCACCATTGGTGGGATGGCATCTCACATGGGCTACCACTTTTATTCAATGAAATTTGATGAAAATCCTACTAGAATACCTTACGATGGACCAACGTAAGAATTTGTGTTCCATGTCTCATCTTAGCCAAATTTCAAAATCTCTCATATGAGTAAAAGTTGTTTGTGCACAAATCTTTATTTTTAAATGTAATCAACGCTTTCTGTGTCTTTCAAATGCATCTGGTTCTGACACAACAAATATTTTTCTTTACATTTTTTAAAAAGACATTCACTCACCTGGTTGAACATCTACTAAGGTTAAGGTAATTTTTTAAAAGCTTTAAAATCCCTCCTCACCAAACTTACATAAAGTAAATGAGTGACACCTGATTAATGTATTCATGTAACATTTTCTGAAAATCTTGTAGAAAATAGAGTATTTTGAAAACAAGTCACTACTTGTACATGTTGCAGTATATATTTGTTGCAAGTCATGGAAATATTATGTAAAAAGTAAATTTGAACTCTGTAGGAATTATCAATAAAGGAGAATATTTGTAGCTCAGGGTTGAAATGAGGAGTCCTTGGTGCTCTCTGATATTTCATATTTTCTTGCAGAAATTTCGTTATCCAAACTAGATAACATCCTAAGTGCCAGGCAGTGATGATATTATCTACTTTGGGTGATGAAATGTTTGCAAGAAAGCTACCCAGCTAAGAGAGCACCAGGGATCCCTCCAAAGAAATTATTAAGAACTTTAGAAAAAGTGATGATCTTTTTACTATTGTCAGAGAAAGAAATGTTTGTTATTTATAGAGAAATGATGAGAATTGTCAACTTACTTTTTCAACTGGGGTATTTACAATATTTGCAGTATAATCACCAAATTTCATCAACATGTCCTTGCCTTGGTTTTTGCTGTGAAGGAGATCAATGAGGACTCCCAGATCTTACCTAACGTCACTCTTGGGTTCCACATCTATGACAGTTATCACAATCCAAGGATGACCTATCGCACCACTCTGGACCTGCTATTCAAATCCCAGGAATTTGTCCCTAACTACAGATGTGACAGCCAGAAGAATCTCATGGCTATCATTGGAGGATTGGATTTTGATACCTCATCTTATATAGGTGAAATTATAGGTTTCTTCAAGATGCCACAAGTAAGCTGTGATGAGGTTGAGGAAGGAAATTCTATATTTTGTTGTTGTTGTTGTTTTGATAAAAAGTTTTTTTATTTTTTACAACGAACAAACATAAAAGCCTCTTCAGTCCAGTTACAGTGTGTCGGTGGGGTGTTGACATATCTCTTGTGCAATTTCAGGTTAAACATCTCTTTCATTCTTCTAATCTTACATTATCCAAATCTCTTATTCAATCAATTTTTAATTAAACAATGGTTATAACATTTCATGCTCTCATTTCATGTTAATTTTCCCAAATTAGTGTTTTATCTAATAACATTATTCATTCCATTCTCCTAGATTAATTTAATTCAATTGCTTCCTTTAACAACAACCTTTTAAAACTGTTTTCTAACATGTCTTTCCTTCTAACCATTGATAGAATAAATCCCATATTTTATAATATTGCTTATCTTCTTGTTCTCTAATTTCAAATGTCAATTTACTCATTTCTGCAGATTCCATTATCTTCCTAATGATTTCATCTTGCAGAGGTAATTTCTCATTTTTCCAATTTTTAGCAAACACAATCCTAGCTGCTGTTATAACATTCACCATCAAATATTTTAATTCTCTGCTATATATTTCAGGTATAATCCCCCCCCCCAAAAAACTTCTGGCTTAAAGTCTATATGTTTTTTAATCATTTTCTCCAACCATGTGTGTATTTTAGTCCAATATCTTTTAGCTTCAATGCATGTCCACCACATATGGTAATATGATCTAGGTATCTGATGGCACCTCCAACATTTTTCGGATTTGTCCTTGAACATTCTGGCAATTCTTGTCGGGGGTAGATGCCACCTGTAAAACATCTTATTCAAATTCTCCTTGTATGCTGTAGACATTGTCATTGTATAATTATACGTCCATAATTTCTGCCACACCTCTAGATCTATCCCATGACCAAAATTCTTCCCCCAGGCAATCATTGTCTCTTTTACTTGTTCTTCTTCCAATTTAACCTCTAATAAATATCCATACAATTTCCTAATGAAGTTATCATCAGTACCTGTTAAAATCTTATCAAAACAAATTAAGTTATTATAGAAGCTTGCTGTTTTGGAATCTTTACTGTATCTGGAGTCTATTTGCAAGTAAGAAAACCAATTCATTTTTATGTGTTCTACTTCTAGTTTTTGCTTAGTTTTTAAGTCACCCTTTTCATTCAACAATTCATTGTATCGAACAATTTGTTCCTTTCTAAATGTTAGTGAATATGAGAATGCCTCAATAGATGATACCCAAATTGAAATTTTTTAAAAATGACCTTTCTTAATCCTCTCCCAGTTTAATAACAACGCCTCTCTTACAAAATGTCTTCTGAAATATCCCTGTGTTTTAGCTTGCCCATACCATAAGAAAGAATGCCATCCCAATAGCAAGTCATGGCCTACCAAAGTCAATATTCTATTATTTCTTAGGGTTATCCACTCCTTGATCAACATTAAGTTTGCTGCTTGATAGTACAGTTCCCAATTGGGTACCCAAAACCTCCTCTTGTTCTCACATCTTGCAATAGTTTTAATTTTATCCTCATGATTTTGTTGTTGTTGTTAATGTTGCTGTTATGGAATATTTCACGAGCATCAAAGATTAGGCTTAGGTTTGTGTTAAAATGTTCTGCATGGATAAAGGACTATGAATTAGTTCTACTTTTCTGAAACAATAATACCGAATATCGGAAGTGAGTATCTAAAGACATTCTATACCTAAGGGAAGAGTGAATTATAGCATTCTTTGCACCCATTAAAGCAATTCTTCTCTGATTTGTATTTGAAGTAATTCCAAGTAATGTTTCCTTTCCACAGTAATGTTTAGAAGAATTCTAGGGACAATGTTCTTATTTCATAAGAAAACTAGATAAGAAGAAATAGATTTGATCTACCATTTCAATAGAATACTATTCCACTTTCTTATAGCTGACATATGGCTCATTAGCCCCCATAAAATTTCAGACCAGTAAGATCTCTTCACTTTATTTCATGGTCCCAAAAGAGGACCATCAATACATTGGGATTATCCAACTTCTTCACCATTTCAAGTGGACATGGATTGGGATTTTTGCTGCTGATAACAACAATGGAGAAAATTTCTTACAGAAAATGCAGCCCTTACTCTCACAGAATGGAATATGTTCATCATTTATACAAAGGCTTTCCCAACTACTCCATGTGGAAGACTTCCCAGGACTTTATCAAACAGTCTCAGTTATCTCCATTAATCTGATGAATAGCAAAGCCAATGCATTTCTCGTCTATGGAGAATCCTGGGCAATTTTGTGGGTAAGAGGTGTCACATTTATAGTAGATCCTGAAAGTAAGGAAACTGCATTATTTAGAAAGGTGTGGATCATGACTGCACAGATTGATTTCATGTTATCAGGATTTCAAATCAGTTGGGATCTCCACATGTTCCATGGGTCTCTTTCCTTCCGCATTCATTCAACAGAAATGGTAGGCTTCAAGGAATTTCTTCAGACCATCAATCCTCTTTCAGTCTCCAGAGATGGGTTTTTGAAGGATATTTGGGAACAATCATTTGATTGTTCATTTCCAAAACCAGAATTACAAGAAATGGATAGTAAGCCGTGCACTGAGGAGATGAAGCTAGAAGATCTTCCTTCTCCTTTGTTTGAAATGGAAATGACTGGCCACAGCTACAGTGTCTACAATGCTGTTTATGCTGTGGCTCATTCTTTGCAGGCTCTCTACACATTACGTTTCAAACAGAAAAAAGCTATGATGGGTAAACAAACTGGCCATCTAGATCTCCAGGCTTGTCAGGTATGCTCTCTGCATTGGACGCTTCTTTTATTTCAATGAGCAGTTTGATGTAAACTTTTCTTTTGAACTCACTGTGGAAAATCTTAATATTTTCTATGTGTGGAATCAAGTTAACCATGAGAAACAACCTAGAAATAAGGAGCAATTTCCTGAAAGTGAGAATAATTAATTAGTGGAAGAGCTTGCCTTCAGAAGTTACGGATGCTCCAACACTTTTACAAAATGATTGGATAATGATTTGTTTAAAATGTTATAAGGTCTCTTCCCTGGGGAGTGTATTGGACTAGAAAACCTCCATGTTCTCTTTCATCTCTGTTATTTCAGTTCTGTATAAAATAGGAAAAGTAGTTTATTTTTTGCCTTTGCTTTCCTGACTTCATTTTTGCAAGACTGAGCTGTTTGCTGATATTCTGCCTTAGTTATTTGCCCCCCTTCCACTTTTTATAATAATAATAATATTAATAATTTAATTTTTTATACTATAGCAGGACCTACCTAGTGGCACTGATGGATGCGAAACGTTTCTACGTTTCCTCCCTCATTGCATCGGCAGATAACCGCCCGGCCGCTCTGTTTCGGGTGACCCGCTCTCTCCTCCAACAGGAGGGGTGGGAGGACCCCCTACAAGGGCGTGCCGAGGAGTTTAACGGTTATCTATACGATAAAATCGTTCAGCTTCGGGACGGATTGGATCAAAATTGGGTAGATCCAGGCGAGGGTTCCGAGACCCATCTTGTTGAGGTGGTTTGGGATGATTTTGATCCTGTGACTCCCGAGGACATGGACAGGTTGCTGGGTAGGCTGAATGCCACCACATGTTTACTGGATCCGTGCCCCTCCTGGTTAATACTGGCTACTCAGGAGGTGACACGAGGCTGGCTCCAGTGGATTGCAAATGCTTCTTTGCGGGAGGGGGTCTTTCCCGCTGCCTTGAAAGAGGCGGTGGTGATACCCCTCCTCAAGAAGCCTTCCCTGACCCAGCTGTTTTAGGGAATTACCAGCCAGTCTCCAATCTTTGCTTCACGGCGAAGGTTGTAGAGAGTGTGGTGGCATGTCAGCTACCCCAGTACCTGGATGAAGCTGTCTATCTAGACCTGTTCCAGTCCGGCTTCCGGCCCGGATACAGTACGGAGACAGCTTTGATCGCACTGGTGGATGATCTCTGGAGGGCCAGGGATAAGGGTTACTCCTCTGCCCTGGTCCTATTAGACCTCTCAGCGGCTTTTGATACCATCGACCATGGTATCCTGCTGTGCCGGTTGGAGGGGTTAGGAGTGGGAGGCACCGTTTATCGGTGGTTCTCCTCCTACCTCTCTGACCGGACGCAGACGGTGTTGACGGGGGGGGCAGAGATCGACTCCAAGGTGCCTCATGTGTGGGGTGCCACAGGGGTCGATTCTCTCACCCCTCCTGTTCAACATCTATATGAAGCCGCTGGGTGAGATCATCAGTGGCTTTGGGGTGAGATATCAACTGTACGCTGATGACACTCAGCTGTACTTTTCCACCCCAGGCCACCCCAGTGAAGCTGTCGAAGTGCTGTCCCGGTGTTTGGAAGCCGTACGGGTCTGGATGAGGAGGAACAGGCTCAAACTTAATCCCTCCAAGACGGAGTGGCTGTGGATGCCGGCACCTCAGTACAGTCAGCTACAGATGCGGCTGTCTGTCGGGGGTGAGTCATTGGCCCCGATGGAGAAGGTACGCAACTTGGGCGTGCTCCTGGATGGTCGGTTGTCCTTTGAAGATCATTTGGCGACCATCTCCAGGAGAGCTTTTTATCAGGTTCGCCTGATCTGCCAGTTGCGTCCCTTCCTGGACCGGGATGCCTTATGCACGGTCACTCATGCTCTCGTGACCTCTCGCCTGGACTACTGCAATGCTCTCTACATGGGGCTCCCCTTGAAGAGCACCCGGAGACTTCAGCTAGTTCAGAATGCGGCTGCGCGGGTTATTGAGGGAGCGGTTCGGAGCTCCCACGTAACACCCATCCTGCGCAGACTACACTGGCTACCTGTTGTTTTCCGGGTGCGCTTCAATGTATTGGTTACCACCTTTAAAGCGCTCCATGGCTTAGGACCGGGCTATCTACGGAACCGTCTACTGCCGGCCTCTATCTCCCATCGTCCGGTGCGTTCCCACAGAGAGGGACTCCTCAGGGTGCCATCAGCCAAACAGTGTCGACTGGCGGCCCCCAGGGGGAGGGCCTTCTCTGTGGGGGCTCCGACCCTGTGGAGCGAACTTCCCCTCGGACTTTGACTACTACCTGACCTTAGGACCTTTCGCCGTGAACTTAAAACCTATTTATTTCGTATGGCTGGACTAGCTTGATTTTTATCTTTAGATTTTAATTGAATTCGATGGGTTTTAAATTTTTGTAATTTTATAGGGGTGTAAGTTATTTTAATACTTGGGCTAATTTAATCAGTTTTTTAAGGGTTGTTTTAATTATTGTGTATATTTGTATTTTATCTGCCTGTTCACCGCCCTGAGTCCTTCGGGAGAAGGGCGGTATACAAATTAAAATATTCATTCATTATTCATTCATTCATTCATTCCCTTCTCCCGAAGGACTCAGGGCGGTGAACAGGCAAATAAAATAATACAATATATTACAATAAAACACATTTTAAAAAACTTATTCAAAATAGCCTAAATTTAAAATACCATACAAAATATAAAAAAAATAAACCCCAATAAAATCCATAGTTAAAAACCCTATTTAAGCCAGTCCTGCTCGAAAGAATAGATATGTCTTCAGCTCGCGGCGAAAGGTCCGGAGGTCAGGAAGTTGTTGAAGTCCTGGGGGAAGCTCGTTCCAGAGGGTAGGTGCGCCCACAGAGAAGGCTCTCCCCCTGGGGGTCGCCAGCCTACACTGTTTGGCTGACGGCACCCTGAGAAGACCCTCTCTATGGGAGCGTACCGGCCGGTGGGAGGCATGTGGTAACAGAAGGCAGTCCCGAAGATATCCCGGTCCTATGCCATGGAGCGCTTTAAAGGTGGTAACCAACACCTTGAAGTGCACTCGGAAAACCACAGGTAGCCAGTGCAGCCTGCGCAGGATCGGTGTTATATGGGAGCCACGAGTGGCTCCCTCTATCACCCGCGCGGCCACATTCTGAACCAACTGTAGTCTCCGGGTGCACCTCAAGGGGAGCCCCATGTAGAGAGCATTGCAGTAGTCTAGGCGAGAAGTGACAAGGGCGTGAGTGACCGTGCATAAGGCATCCCGGTCTAGAAAGGGGCGCAACTGGCGGACCAGGCGAACCTTGTGAAAAGCTCTCCTGGAGACGGTCGCCAAGTGTTCTTCAAAAGACAACCGTCCATCCAGGAGAACAGCTAGATTGCGCACCCTCTCCATCGGGGCCAATGACTCGCCCCCAACAGTCAGCCACGGTTGCAGCTGACTGTACCGGGATGACGGCATCCACAGCCACTCAGTCTTGGAGGGGTTGAGTTTGAGCCTGTTTCTCCCCATCCAGACCCATACGGCCTCCAAACACCGGGACAGCACTTCGACAGCTTCATTGGGGTGGTCAGGGGTGGAAATGTACAGCTGGGTGTCATCCGCGTACAGTTGGTAACTCACCCCAAAACCACTGATGACCTCACCCAGCAGCTTCATGTAGATGTTGAACAGGAGAGGCGAGAGAACCGACCCCTGTGGCACCCCACAAAGGAGGCGCCTTGAGGTCGATCTCTGCCCCCCTGCCAACACCGTCTGCGATCGGTCAGAGAGATAGGATGAGAACCACTGAAAAACGGTGCCTCCCACTCCCAGTCCCTCCAATCGTCGCAGCAGGATACCATGGTCGATGGTATCAAAAGCCACTGAGAGATCTAGGAGAACCAGGGCAGAGGAATAACCCCTATCCCGGGCCCTCCAGAGGTCATCCACCAACGCGACCAAAGCTGTCTCCGTGCTGTACCTGGGTCGGAAGCCGGACTGGAATGGGTCTAGATAGACAGATTCATCCAGGTACTGGGGTAACTGATGTGCCACCACACTCTCAACAACCTTCGCCACGAAGCGAAGGTTGGAGACTGGACGGTAGTTGCCCAAAACAGCTGGGTCCAGGGAAGGCTTCTTGAGGAGAGGCCTCACCACCAGCTCTTTCAAGGCGGTGGGAACAACACCCTCCCTCAAAGAAGCGTTGACAATCCCCTGGAGCCAGCCTCGTGTAACCTCCCGGGTGGCCAGCACCAGCCAGGAGGGACACGGGTCCAATAAACATGTGGTGGCATTCACCCGCCCCAGCAACCTGTCCATGTCCTCGGGAGCCACAGGATCGAACTCCGCCCAGATGGTCTCAACAAGACTAGCCTCCGTCTCCTCGCCCGGAACTACCCAATTATACATGTACTTTTTCTTTTTTAGTTTATCATAGAGTATTTTATGCAGCCATACTGATTTCTTTTGAATCCTCTTATTTTTCTCCTTCATGAGAATTGTTCTAGACTGGGCTTTTACACTGTTGCGTTTCAAAGTTTCCCAATCTTCTTGTGTTGTTTTCACCTTGAGAATTCTAATCCCTGGAATCTCTTATGAGCTCTCTCAAAGTATATTGAAGTCAGCTGTCATGAAGTCCAAGGCTCTAGCTTGAAAGTGTTCTATTGCTTCTGCTTGCAGAACATTAAATTCCAGTATTGCATGATCACTCCCACATAACATTCCTGTAACTTCAATACCTCCTTTCATTTCATCTTTCTTAATGAGAATTAAGTCCAGTGTGACTGACCCTCTAGCTCCCTTCACTACCACTTATCATGATTAGTTATCCGTAAAAGTTATATAGGAAATCCCCATAGCTTGTACAATAAGAGCTATTTAAAATGATAATTTAGGTTACTTTTCACCATTCTCCAAATACTTCTTCCTTGCTCATAAATCTGTCAGGATTGAGAAGCTGAGCTTTCTGTCCTTATCAAAATTCAAGAGGAATGAATTAGAAGATGTTTCTTTTCACAAGTGGCATCTGTACTTTTGAACAATAATATCTATCTATCTATCTATCTATCTATCTATCTATCTATCTATCTATCTATCTATCTATCTATCTATCTATCTATCTATCATTGAACTAGCTAGCTAGTTAGCTAAGAATAATACATACTTTGCAATAATCCCATCTCACATCTATCTATTGAAGAAGGAGTCTCAAATTTTCAAATCTGGTTAAAGGAAATTTGTCATATTTTGGATTATCAAATATATTTATACTACTGTGGGCAGATTAACTATGTTCTAGCTTTCATTATTTTTTAAATAATTGAAGGAATTTGACTAATCCCAATAGCCTACTTTCATTCTGCTTTGGTTCATTCTTATTGTTTCTTAAAATAATATCAATTTAATGCTAGTGTAGCCATGTACATTTCTATGAAATATCAATTATCAAATTTCTAGGAGTACATCTTTAATAATTCTTATAGGAATGGGAAGAAATCATCAATGAAACTTTAATACAGTGTTTACCTTTCTGTTACATTGAAGTCAACTCCCTTTCTCTTTCACTCTCTTTCATGTAGCTCCATTCATTTCTTCAAGGCATTTCTTTTAACAATTCAGCTGGGGAGAGAGTGTTCCTGAATGAGAAAGGAGAAGCAACAGGTGGATTTGATATCACCAACTTGATCACTTTTCCAAACAGATCCTTTCAGACAGTTAGAATTGGAAAGATGGATCTCCAGGCTCCAAAAGGGAAAGAATTATTCATTGATGAAGATGTGATTGTCTGGCACCCAGCTTTTAACCAGGTATGGAGGCATTTAATCAACCATGCTTGGGGTTTTTTTGCATCTTTTTATTTTATCGAAGGCAAACTTAAAACATGAAACTCAGAAAAATCCACAAAAAAATGTCAAACAAGAAAAAGTAACACAAAACAACTAGCATTAAAAAAAAGAAGAAGGTGAAGATGTGCTTGTCTGGAACACAGCTTCTAATCAGGTATTGAATTATTGAAGCAGCTAAGACTAATCCATTATGATCCAATATTAAACGTAGTCTGTTTAGAAATATGATTTCTGATGTTTTTTTTAAAAATAAACAACAGTATATTCTTTTCAAATCTTGTTGATGATCAGGCATTCCTCAAGTTGACAATATGATATTACAATTTAAAAGGGATGTTTACATTTTTGTTTTGGATTTGAATCAGAAATCACGAGATAATCCTTATGATTTATATTGATATATTGACCATCAATTGTGTTGTAAATGTTGTACCTTGATGAACGTATCTTTTCTTTTATGTACACTGAGAGCATATGCACCAAGACAAATTCCTTGTGTGTCCAATCACACTTGGCCAATAAAAAATTCTATTCTATTCTATTCTATTCTATTCTATTCTATTCTATTCTATTCTATTCTATTCTATTCTATTCTAATTGCCAATTTTCCATGAGATTGTCACTATGTGCAATTACTTACATGGCCTGCCCTTCAAAAAGGAGTTTTCCTACATCACTGCAATTTCCACAACTTTTTAAGTGGATGAAGTTGAAAAATTAAACAAACTTTTTAAATATCTCCAATTTCAAACCTTGTATACTTATCAGCAGGTTATTCCACTTTCTCGATGCAATGACCCCTGTTTCCCTGGATCCTGGAAGAAGGGGATTGAGGGAAGTCAATTCTGCTGCTATGACTGTGATCCATGCCCTGAAGGGAAGATTTCAGATCAAAATGGTAGGTTATGCATTCTACCATTTTTCATTAGACTTTAATATACTAGTTGGGGATGCAAAGAATTAATAAAGTGATTTCTAATAATTTGGAATACCTAGATGACAAATTCCTTGATTTTGCTTCCAGAAATGGATGACTGTTTTGAATGTGCAGAAGATCATTATCCAAATAAAGAAAAGAAAGGATGTATCCTGAAAATTCTGGTCTTTCTAACTTTTAAAGAAGCCTTAGGAATTGGTTTAGCTTCAGCAGCTCTTGGTTTCTTCTTCCTGACATCTTGGGTACTTGGAACTTTTATTAAGCACAGGGATACTCCCATTGTCAAAGCCAACAACAGGTTCCTCACCTACACCCTCCTTGTCTCTCTTCAGCGCTGTTTTCTCTCCTCTTTCTTCTTCCTCAGCCAGCCTGGCACAGTCATCTGCCTTCTCCGACAATCAATGTTTGGTATCACTTTCTCAGTGGCCATTTCTAGTGTGCTGGCTAAAACCATCACTGTGGTAGTTGCTTTCATGGCCACAAAACCGGGATCTCAGATGAGGAGATGGGTGGGGAAAAGATTGGCCTTTTCTATTGTCCTCTCTTGCTCTCTCTTACAAGTATGTATTTGTATTCTTTGGTTGTCAACATTTCCCCCATTCCCTGAATTGGACATGCATTCAGAGCTCCAAGAAATAATTTTACAGTGCAATGAGGGGTCAGCTTTCTTCTTCTACTGTGTCTTGAGCTATATGGGTATCTTGGCCATCGCTAGCTTTATTGTGGCTTTTCTTGCCCGGAAATTACCCGACAGCTTTAACGAAACCAAGTTCATCACCTTCAGCATGTTGGCCTTTTGCAGTGTGTGGATCTCCTTCTTTCCAGCCTATATGAGCACAAAAGGCAAAGCCATGGTAGCTGTGGAGGTCTTCTCCATCTTGGCCTCCAGTGCTGTATTACTGGGATGCATATTCTTGCCAAAGTGCTACATCATTGTTTTTCGTCCTGACCTCAACCACAGGGAGCAACTCACAAAGAGAAATTAGTAATTAAAGCAATAGAAAGGATGCTGCCTACTGGAACATTATATAGAAGTTTAAAAAGTCAAATTTATTGAGTTTGTTAATCCCGTACATTGACATGTATTTAGAAAAAAGGTTTTATATTGGGTCATAAATATTTACTCTCTACCCATACATCTATTTCCAGAGCAATCTGTTATCAGGTATTAACAATAGGGGAAATTTAGTGAATTGAAATGAAATGTATTCTCTTTCTTCTCTTTCATGCGTTATTCAAAGTGTATACTGATCATTAGAAAGAGTGATTTGAATTAGTTTCCAATAAATGTCTGGCATTTTTCAAGAAAGTCAGCTGAAATTCAGCTCAAATCCTAGACAAAGTATATCCCTCTCTGATGGAGACAGGACTACAAAGATGAAGAATCTTTGAGGAACATTTTGAGTGTTCACTTGCTGGAGAGGATAGATAGGCATTCTCCTCTCCTCTACTCACAATAGAATTCCCTATGCCTCCTGGCTTGAAGTTTTGGTCTTGGTCAATCTGAAACTATGCCAGCTGCAGTCTTATGTAAGCACAGTACAAAAAATTGTCTGCTACGACATCATGCCTGTCAACGTCTTCTTCAGCTTCAACCACAATAATATATGGGCAAACAATCAATAGAAACTCAAGGTAAACTGCTTCAAACTCAATTGCAGAAAATACAACTTCAGCAAGAGACTGATCAATGCCTGGAATACTCTCCCCAACTCCATTGTTACATCCTCAAACCCTCACAGCTTCAATCTCAAACTGTCTACCGTGGTCCTCACCCCATTCCTAAGAGGTCCATAAAGGGGAACTGCATAAGCACACCAGCCTGCCTACCATCCCTGTCCTACTGCCCCCATTTCTCTGTATTTACTTCCTTTGTCCACATTTATATTCATACCTATACTTGTTACCTTGCACATGTTTGACAAACAAATAAAATACATAAATAAATATAGTTATGTAGGTAGACATGTAGATGGATAGATAGATGGATAGATAGATGATGGAAGATTTATAGATGGATGGATGGATGGATGGATGGATGGATGGATGGATAGATAGATAGATAGATAGATAGATAGATAGATAGATAGATCTAAGAAGAAATTTTCTGACAGTTATATATAGTTATATAGGTAGACATGTAGATGGATAGCTAGATGGATAGATAGATGATGGTAAATAGATGGATGGATGGATGGATGGATGGATGGATGGATGAATGGATGGATGGATGGATAGATAGATAGTTAGATAGATAGATAGATCTAAGAAGAATTTTTCTGACATTCAGAACAATTAATAATTGGAACAACTTGCCTCCAGAAGTCGTGAATGCTCCAACAATGAAATTTTTAAGAAGATGTTGGATAACCATTTGTCTGAAGTGGTGTAGGGTTTCCTGCCTGGGCAGGGGGTTGGACTAGAAGACCTCCAAGGTCATTTCCAGCTCTGTTATTATTATTAGATAGATAACCCTAGTAATAATGAAAGTGCAACCCTAATTCAGATAGAAACTAGTTACTTTGTCCTTCTCTGCAGGTGATACTTCCTCTGTTCTCATCATCGGTGGCACAATGTCCCACATACTTTCCCAGTTTTATAAACTTCAATTCAAAAAACATCTTTCAATAAGAACTTACGACACACCATTGTAAGGAGTTTGTTTATTTATTTAAGAGAATTTATATGGCCACCAATTCACTGTCAGTGTGTCTCTCAGCTGCTTAAAAAAATAATAAAATAAAAACCCAATATACAAACTATAAAAATACATCCCTAGAGATAGAAATCAGCCAATTGATCCATTTGATGGGCTCCAACCCACTCTGGGTTCCATAGGCCTATTGAAAAAACTGGGTGCTCAGGGCTTTGCAAAAGAGCGTCAAAGTAGGATCCAATCTTATCTCCATCTGGATGATGTTCCAGAGGGAAGAAGCCATCACAAAGAATTCACTTCTTCTGGGACCCCACCAGATGTCCTTACTTAAGAGAGAAGAAACACAACATTTCCTGCCTCTCTGCTCTAATGAATCACATGGATGGGATCAGGAAGAGGCAGTTCTTCAAATAAACTGGTCCCAAGCCATGTAGGGTTTAAAGGTGGTAACTACATCGCCAAAAAGGCTTTAAGAATTGTAAACCTAATCTTGCGTAGCTTCTTCTCCAGAAAGATTACACAATAATAGAGGATACAAAACATTTGCTTGACTAATTCTCGATTACAGCTCGCCTGTCTGGAGCCCACAGCTCATTTTGGACATTAATACAATTGAGCTTGTCCAGAAATATTTTACAAGATATTAGAGGAGTCCTCCACTCCTCTGATCACAACAAAATACCTTATGCCACCAGACTCGAAATCCTGGGTTTAGAAAATTTAGAACTCCGCCGCCTTTGGCATGACCTGAGTATTACTCATAAAATCATCTGCTACAATGTTCTTCCTGTCGAAAACTACTTCAGCTTCAACCACAACAATACAGGAGCACACAGTAGATTTAAACTTAAAGTGAACCGCTCCAATCTTGATTGTAGAAAATATGACTTCAGTAACAGAGTTGTTAATGCCTGGAATGCACTACCTGACTCCGTGATCTCTTCCCAAAATCCCCAAAGCTTGGTTAACAAAGACTGTCTACGGTTCACCTCACCCCATTCCTAAGAGGTCTGTCGGGGTGTGCATAAGAGCACCAGCCTGCCTACCATTCCTGTCCTAATGTTCCCTTTGGTTGTATCCAATTCGAATGGTTATTATATGCTTATATTTATATATATATATATTGCTGTGTTTGATAAATAAATAAATAAATAAATAAATAAATAAATAAATAAATAAATAAATAAATAAATAAATAAATAAATAAATAAATAAAATTTTTGAACCAATTGTAGTTCTGGATACTTTTCAACTATAGTCCCATGTAGAATCCCAGGTTGACTGGCGATTTCTTAATCGTTGGCATGGTTCCCTGCATAGGTTGTCACTTTTATGAATTGAAATTTGCGGAACATCCTTAAATCAAACTATATGACATCCCATTGTAAAAGCTTTTTTTTTCTTTTTATAATCTTAGCCAGTTCCCCTCAAATTCCTCATATGAGTAAAAGGGGTTTGTGCAAAAAATTAGGCTTTATTTTTAACCTATAACTTCTCTACCGTTCAAATGCTTCTAGATGTGGGAAAAGAAATAACATTCTTTAGAATATATGAAAGTGTTTGTCAGAGAATGTGCAGGATATTATTTTGAAGAGTTTAAGAGAGCTTAAGGTAATTTATATAGGGGCCTCTGGTGGCTCAGACTGCTAAGACAGTCTGTTATTAACGCAGCTGCTTGCAATTACTGCAGGTTCTAGTCCCACCAGGCCCAAGGTTGACTCAGCCTTCCATCCTTTATAAGGTAGGTAAAATGAGGAGCCAGATTGTTGGGGGCAATAAGTTGACTTTGTATATAATATACAAATGGATGAAGACTATTGCTAACATAGTGTAAGCCGCCCTGAGTCTTCGGAGAAGGGCGGGATATAAATGCAAATTTTAAAAAAAATTAAAAAAAAAAAGATCAGTGTTGTTTTCTCCCCAGAAAACATGCTTACAATAAATGACGGATACCTTCTGGATCTGTTTATTGTCCATTTTGTGAAAAATTGGTAGAAAATAAATGTGCTATCTTGAAAAATAGTTCTATGTTATATATTCTATTGCAAATCTCCCTTATACTATTTTTTTATTGCAAAATTTTTATTTTTCCATAATAATTCCCACAATTTGACCAGTGTACAATACAATCACTTATCCAACAATCAGTCCTATACTCAAATTATACTCAATCAGGGCTGCTCGACTGCCACTCCCCCCTTTAATCCTTTCTTCCCTTCTCATCCTTCTTAAACTTCCCCCACCACCTTCTCCTCGCTTTCCTACTTCCCCTCCTCTTTCCCACTTCTCACTACCATCCTTTCTAACCCTCTATCTTCTCCTTCTCCTCCTCCTCCTTTCCTCTCCCTCCTTTCTTTCCTCCCTACCTGTAATGTATCTTTAAATATTTTGGCGGGAAACAAGCACGTTGCTGATTGGTTGAAGCCGCTGGTTAAACTGTATATAAGGAGAGGTTTTTCCCCAGCCCGGTTGCTGGGTTCACCATATAGTAAAGAGCTGTTGTCACTACCCTGGTCTCCTGCCTCGTTACTGCCGATCTAACACTGGCGGCGAAGGTGGGATATCGAGGCTAAGAGCACCAGGAACGAGGCTGAGCAGAAGAACCGAACCCAGCAAAGCTCAGGGCAGAATTGCAGCGATGGCCAGCTACACTCCGCAGCGTTTGACCCATCAGGGAGAAATGGGAGCGTACATGACCCGTTTGAGCTTCCTAGGCAAATGAGCTGCAAGGAGTTCAGACAACAAAGGGCATATTTCTGAGCCACTGCGGTCCGAGGTCATCGACATCGCGGAAGCCCTGGCAGAGCCAACGCCGGTACAATCGGTATCGTGGCAAACTCTGCAAAATCTCTAAAAACCATTTCGCCAACACCGTCCAAATAAATGCGGCGTTTTGAATTTGGAGCGCCAGACAGCAAGAGGCGAATCCATCAGCGATTACATGGCCGCCCTGAGGAAAGCCTCCAAAGACTGTGGGTTGCGAGACTTGGATGAGGAGCTGTTAGAGCAACTCATCCGTGGGGTCAGAGACATGCGTTTGCGGGCGGCTGCTATCAAAAAGCAATCTAACGCTGGCAACGCTCTGGATGAAGCCAGAGCTCATGAGATGTCCACCCAAGCGGCGGAAACCCTACAAAGCCACTCACGCCACGGCGAGTGCAAATCAACCCGGTGCACAACGAAGAGATCCAGACCGAATCAGGCGGCGAGGATGAGGAAGGAGTTTGCCTCACCGAGAGAAGGGCAAAGAAGACCGGGATGAATGCGGAAGTTGCGGAGGCAACACCAGCGTCACGATGCAAGTTCAAGGGCGCTACATGTCGGTGTGCGAGAAGAAGGGCACCTGGCTCAAGTCTGTCGAGCACCCCAACCTTCCGCCGAAAATTCAAATCGACCAATCAGGCGCAGGATCGGCAAGGCGACCCGCGATTGGTCAAAACAAAAAGCGAATTCAAATCGAGCGACGTGATAATAGGCGTGCAGCAACCGCGTCGAGAAGAAAATCTTCACCAGACCAAGATCGAAGGAGTGCCGTGCCGACTAGAAGTGGACACGGGTCAGCGATCACAATCATGTCCTGGGACACTTTTGCAAAAGCTTTGCGAAAACCGCTAAAACGCAAACTGCAAACACAACGGCTACGAGTGCCACGACTACCAAGGGAATCGCATCCCTGTTCGAGGACCACCTCCGTCCCGTCAGTACGGACCACACAAGAAGGCCCTGCCCATCACGATAGTCGAAGGGACCCTGCTGCCTGTTGGGACTAGACTGGTTCCGTGCATTGGGCATGGGAGTGACTGGCATCTACAGAAGTGACTGTAATCTAAAAGACACACTCATGAGCGAGTTCAAGATGTCTTCAAGGACTGCCTGGGCAAGTACAAGGGACCCCTATTTCCTTCAAGAGTAGCCCCATTAGGTTAAAGGCAAGGAGGTCCCTTGCCCTAAACCTAAGATTGAGATAGAAGCTCATCAGGGATTGGTCGATCTGAAGTGGGAGCAATCATCACCCCAGTGAAACCAGATGGGTCAGTTAGAATCTGTGACTACAAGGCGGCGTTAAACAAAGCCTTGAAGCGCTTACCGTTCCCGTGGTGCAACACTTGCTGCACTCGTTGGGGCAAGGGCAAGTCTTTGCAAGTTAGACTTGGCTCAAGCCTATCAACAACTGCCCGTGGCGAAGCCCAACAATTGTAACTCACAGAGGTGCTTTCAAGTACCGATTACAATTTGGGGTGAGTGTGGCACAGGTTATTCAAAATTTAATGGAACGACTTCTGGGCTCCCAGGGTAGTCCCCTACTTGATGATGTGATATCAGCGAAAATTTAGAGGAATTGGGGGCTTGAGAAAAGTTCTGGGCATTTTCGGTCAGCGGACTAAAGGTTAAAGTGAACAAATGCCAGATAGGGAATCCGTGAGTTCTTGGGCTAGAATAGACAAGGAATTCACCCACTGAGCAAGGTCAAGGCAATAAGAAAGGCTCCAGCAAAACAAAACAGAGCTACAGGCATTCCTGGGTCTAGTGAACTTTTACGGTCTTTTAAAAAAGGCAACCGTTGCTGAGCCTACATAAGTTACTGGGAAAGAATACTGGTCTTGGGGAAAGTCAGCTAGGGCTTTGAGCAGTAAAAACCTACTCTCGGCGATAGCTTGCTGATTCAGTATCATAGCATGCCATTGGTATTAGTTTTGATTCCCCTTACGGGGTGGGGCTGTGCTCAGCCACAGACTCAAAGCGGCACAGAAGCCCCATAGCCTTCTACTCCAGAGCGATGTCCTCTGAAGGAACTATAGCCAGTTGGATAAGGCGCTAGCCATTGTGTCAGGGTAAAAAGTTTCAATACGTTTTGGTAGAGACTTTGAAATTGTTACAGACCATAGACCTCTGTTAGGGATACTGGCTGGCGATAACGCCTGTGGCACTGCCCCGATTGACCCGATGGACTATCTTCTTGGCATTCCTGGCTGCAGGACCGGAAAAGAGTTGGGGCATGCGACGTTAAGCAGATGCCCACTACCAGGCGATCGAGACCCCACTCCGGGGGCCCATCCTGCTAATTGACTCTCTGGACTCTGGCCCAGTCACATCTAAGGAGGTGGCTCGGGCATCATACGGGACATTATTTGAGGACTGTACTGGTTGGGTACAAGAGGGTGGCCCGCTCGCGTTTAAAATTTGTAAAAATGTGGGAACTTTCGGCTCAAGGGGTGCCTGCTATGGGGGATAGAGTGGTGATCCCAGAAATTAAGAAAAGGTGTTGGACCTCCTGCAGGGTCACCCAGGGATCGTGGGATGAAGGGTCTAGCGAGAAGCTATGTGGTGGCCTTAATGGACTCAGAAATTGCTGAAAGGGTAGGAAATGCCAGGCCTGCCAGAGTCCAGACCTCTACCCCTACGGCCCCGGTTCGAATGGGAAAGACCCCAAGGGCCCTGGTCTAGAATCCACATTGATTTTGCCGGCCTTCGGCCAAACCTTCCTGGTAGTAGTCGATGCCTACTCCAAATGGCTGGAAATCATTCTCATGAGATCCATGACAGCCGAGGCCGTGATCTCAGTCTCACCTATTTGCAACCATGGGTTGCCCGACACATTGGTTTCCGATAATGCCCGCAATTCAACACAGTTTGAGGAATACTTGGCAGAGAGGGCATCCGGCATGCCCTCTCGGCGCCTTTCCACCCTGCGGAATGGCCTTGCAGGCGTTTCGTCCGAGCGCAAGAGGCATTGTCAGACTCAAGCCAGGACTGGCAACAAAATAGATAGCTTCCTAATCAACACGAACCCCTGTGCCACCAGGCAGAAGCCCTCCGAATTAATGGGCAGGAAACAGGTGCCCACTAGACCGTTTTCCCAACTATACAGAGGGATACAAGGGACCCCTATTTCTTCAACTTAGACCCCAGGTAGCCCCATTAGGTTAAAGGCAAGGAGAGTCCTTTGCCCTGAAACCTAAGATTGACAAGAGATAGACAAGCTCATAAATCAGGGGTGCCAGTCGATCACGCAAAGTGGGAGCGCCAATCGTCACCCAGTGAAACCAGATGGGTCAGTTAGAATCTGCGCTGACTACAAGGCGACGTTAAACAAAGCCTTACAGAAAAGCGCTTACCCGGTTCCCGTGGTGCAACACTTGCTTCACTCGTTGGGGCAAGGGCAAGTCTTTGCAAAGTTAGACTTGGCTCAAGCCTATCAACAACTGCCCGTAGACGCCAACACAGCCGAAGCCCAAACGATTGTAACTCACAGAGGTGCTTTCAAGTGTACCCGATTACAATTTGGGGTGAGTGTGGCACAGTTGTTCAAAATTTAATGGAACGACTTCTACAAGGGCTCCAGGGTAGTCCCTATGATGATGTATTGATATCAGCCGAAAATTTAGAGGAATTGGGGGAGCGCTTGAGAAAAGTTCTGGGCATTTTCCGGTCAGCCGGACTAAAGGTTAAAGTGAACAAATGCCAGATAGGGGTAGAATCCGTAGAGTTCTTGGGCTACAGAATAGACAAGAAGAATTCACCCACTGAGAGCAAGGTCAAGGCAATAAGAAAGGCTCCGCCCAAAAACAAAACAGAGCTCCAGGCATTCTTGGGACTAGTGAATTTTTATGCGGTCTTTTTGAAAAATAAGGCAACCGTTGCCGAGCCGCTACATAAGTTACTGGGAAAGAATACTGCTTGGTCTTGGGGAAAGTCGGAAGCTAGGGCTTTGAGCAGTAAAAACCTACTCTCGGCGATAGCTTGCTGATTCAGTATCATAGCATTGCCATTGGTATTAGTTTGCGATGCCTCCCTTACGGGGTGGGGCTGTGCTCAGCCACAGACTAAAACGCACAGAAGCCCCAATAGCCTTCTACTCCAGAACGATGTCCTCGAGAGGAACTATAGCCAGTTGGATAAGGCGCTAGCCATTGTCAGGGTAAAAAGTTTCACGAATCGTTTTTGGTAGAGACTTTGAAATTGTTACAGACCATAGACCTCTGTTAGGGATACTGGCTGGCGACCGCCCGCCTGTGGCACGATTGACCCGATGGACTATCTTCTTAGCCGCTTATTCCTACAAGCTGCAGCATCGGCCGGAAAAGAGTTGGGGCATGCGGACGTTAAGCAGATGCCCACTACCAGGGGCGATCGAGACCCCACTCCGGGACGCCGCTAATTGACTCTCTGGACTCTGGCCCAGTCACGTCTAAGGAAGTGGCTCGGGCATCATACCGGGACATTATTGTGAGGACTGTACTCGGTTGGGTACAAGAGGGTGGCCAGCTCGCTTTAATTTGTAAAAATGGGGAACTTTCGGCTCAAGGGGTGCCTACTATGGGGGATAGAGTGGTGATCCCAGAAATTAAGAAAAGGTGTTGGACCTCCTGCACGAGGTCACCCAGGATCGTTAGGATGAAGGGTCTAGCGAGAAGCTATGTGTGGTGGCCTTAATGGACTCAGAAATTGCTGAAAGGGTAGGAAATGCCAGGCCTGCCAAGAGTCCAGACCTCTACCCCAACGGCCCCGGTTCGAATGGGAAAGACCCCAAGGGCCTGGTCTAGAATCCACATTGATTTTGCCGGCCCCTTCCACGGCCAAACCTTCCTGGTAGTAGTCGATGCCTACTCCAAATGGCTGGAAATCATTCTCATGAGATCCATGACAGCCGAAGCCGTGATCTCAGTCCTACGGCACCTATTTGCAACACATGGGTTGCCCGACACATTGGTTTCCGATAATGGCCCGCAATTCACGGCAACACAGTTTGAGGAATACTTGGCAGAGGAGGGCATCCGGCATGCCCTCTCGGCGCCTTTCCACCCTGCGACGAATGGCCTTGCAGAGCGTTTCGTCCGAAGCGCGAAAGAGGCATTGTCCAGACTCAAGCCAGGCGACTGGCAAACCAAAATAGATAGCTTCCTAGCCGTCCAACACCGAACCCCCTGTGCCACCACCGGCAGAAGCCCTCCGAATTACTAATGGGCAGGAAACTCAGGTGCCCACTAGACCGTTTAAATCCCAACTATACACCAGAGGGATACAAGGGGGGACTCGAAAAGACAAGAGGAATGGATATAGGCGACCGGGTATGGGCACACAACTATGATGGGGGCCCGACCTGGGTAGCAGGAAAAATTCTAAACATAACAGGTCCCAAATCATACTTGGTAGAATTAACGGATGGCCGAGTATGGAGGCGACATATAGACCAATTGAGGAAACGTTTAGACGAACAACCCGAGTCAGAAGAAATAGGCCCTGACTATTCCATGTTTGAACCAACAGCTGACTCAAACCCGGGAAAATCGCAGGACTTAACTGAACTCCCGGAGGTCCAGCGACGCCCTCAGGTTCCTGTAGAAAACAGCAGGGATGACTCGGCAAATAATCCAGGGCCGGATGGCCTAGAGGAGGAGCCGAGAGGAGCAAACAGCCCCTCCGGTCGACTCAACCCACTCCCAGAGACTGTACTACGCAGGTCCGAAAGAGTCAGGAGACGCCCAGTCTATTTACGTGATTACGTTGAAAAGTAATATGTAAATATAATGTAAATATAGAGGTAAAGTGTTTTCTGGGAGGGAAGGAGTGTAATGTATCTTTAAATATTTTGGCGGGAAACAAGCACGTTGCTGATTGGTTGAAGCCGCTGGTTAAACTGTATATAAGGAGAGGTTTTTCCCCAGCCCGGTTGCTGGGTTCACCATATAGTAAAGAGCTGTTGTCACTACCCTGGTCTCCTGCCTCGTTATTGCCCGAATCTAACACTACCCACCTGCCTACCTACTTTCTTCCTTCTTTACTCCTCTTTCCTTGCCCTTTCCCTTCGGGAGTGTTTGCCGAGCAGTCCCGACATTACACCATTCCAACTTGTTTAATTCTACCATTATTCCTGTACAATGGCAACCAATCAATTTATAGTCTTCCCCTTCCCCCCCTCATTCCCCCCCCGAGACTTCCCAGAACAGAATACAGGGTATTGTAACTAACAAACATAATCTAAAATATAACATAAAACATATTCCATTTCACACCATCACACTATCAATTCCCTTCTTTCTTAAACTAATACATAGTAATTCCTAACTTCACTCAAAAACTAATTGATATTTTTTAATCTGATACTTATTTTGAATATAATCAATCCACTTCCTCCATTCCAAAATATATTTTTCTTGTGTACAGTCTTTCAAGTAGGCAGAAATTTTTGCCATTTCTGCTAAATTTGATACTTTACTAATCCATTCTCCAATTGTAGGTAAGTCTTCTTTCTTCCAATATTGTGAAATCAATAATCTTGCAGCAGTTATTAAATTCAGAATCAATTTTGTCTCTATAACAGTGCAATCTGAAATTATTCCTAATAAAAAAAACTGTGGAACAAACTTGATCTTCTTTTTCAAAATGTTCTGCATAATCCACCATATTTTAATCCAAAAGGCTTTAACTTTTTTGCAAGTCCACCATATATGATAATAGGTAGCATCCTCACAATCACATCTCCAACATTTTGCTTTCACATTTGGATACATACATGACAGTTTTTTAGGATCTAAATGCCATCTATAAAACATTTTATAAAAATTTTCTCTTAAATTTTGTGCTTGCGTGAATTTAACATTCCTCACCCAAATTTTTTCCCATGTTTCTAACATTATAGGTTGTTGAAAATTTTGTGCCCATTTTACCATACAATCTTTAACCAACTCCATTTCTGAATCAATTTCAACCAATACATTATATAATCTCTTTATATGCTGTTGACCTTGATCTTTTATTTGTTTTACCAAATTATCATCACTTTGCCTTATACCAATTTTCTGATCTATTTTCCATCTAGATTGCAATTGTCCATACTGGAACCATGTATAATTTCTTCCTTCATCCCTCAATTTCTCCCTAGATTTTAACTGTAATTCCCCTTTTTCCATAGTCAAAAGCTCTTTATAGGTGATAACTTCCATTTTTTGTAATATATTTATATTCTCTATCATATGTCTGGGGATGGTCCATATTGGTATCTTTCCATCTAACTTATATTGATATTTTTTCCAAATCCTCAACAACGCACTTCTGACCATATTATTCTTAAATGTCTTATCAGTTTTCTTATCATATAATACATATGCATGCCAACCATATAACAAACCATAACCTTCTATGTTCAAAATCCTTTCCTCTGTTAAATTAATCCAATCAGAAATTAAAGTTAAAACAACTGCATCATAGTACAATTTCAAGTTAGGCATTTTTAAACCCCCTCTTTCCCTAACGTCTTGCATTATTTTTAACTTTATCCTCGGTTTTTTACCCTTCCATACAAAATTATTAATCCCTTTTTGCCATTCTTGTAAATTTGCATCTTTCTTCAATATTGGAATCATTTGAAACAAAAATAAAAATCTAGGCAAAACATTCATTTTTATAGCTGCCACTCTTCCCAACAATGATAATTGTAACTTCTTCCATTTCTCCATTTCTTTAATTACTTTTCCCCACAATACCTCATAATTATTTTTATATAATTTTACATTCGATGCTGTAATGTATACTCTAAGTATTTAACCTTTTAACTACTTCATATCCAGTTATTCTTTCTAATTCTTCCTCTGATGTGTATTCATATTTTAATTATCATTTTGTCTTCTGTTGATTCACTTTAAACCCAGATACCTTACTATACTGATCAATTGTCTCCATCAAATATACAACTGAATGTATTGGTTGAGATAAAGAAACAACCAAATCATCTGCAAACGCCTTAATTTATAATCTTGATTTTAATTCTAATTCCTTTTATTCGATCTAAACCACGTATCTTACTCAATAATATTTCCAAAGTTAGAATGAATAATAATGGTGACAAGGACATCCTTGTCTAGTCCCTTCTCAATCTTGAAAGATTCTGTTAATCCACCATTTACTATTATTTGAGCTGTTTGCTTTTGATATATAGCCTTAATTGCTTGAATAAAATAATCCCCAAATTGCATTTTTTTCTATTACTTTAAACAAAAACTGCCAATCCAATCTATCAAAAGCTTTTTCGGCATCCAAAAAGAGGAATGCTGCTGAAACCTGGCTGTTTCCTTCCAAATATTCAAGTAAATTTACAATTTGTCTCATATTATATCTCATCTGTCTCCCCTTAATAAATCCTGATTGGTCATTATGAATTAATTGATTCATCAGTGGCATCAATCTATTCGCTAGTATCTTAGCAAATATCTTATAATCAGGGCAAAATATCAAAGGCTTCCCCAAAAGCTATTGAAATTCAACAATAATGAAGTTTGGCTATAAAGAGAATTTGGTAGAAGGGGTAGTCATGTCTCTGTCAGATTCATTGCTACAGGTTTCCTCACTCTGTTCTCTTCTGGTAGAGTACATGTTCAGATCCAACCCTTGTGATATTTAAGATAAAAAAAATTTCCTCACATGGATGTTCAAACAGAAAATGATAGTTTTTCTCATTAGATGTATTCTCAGATATAATCCTTAGATCTTTCTTTAGATGAAGTCTTGGATTATATATGCTTCCCTATGGGTAGGATGGAAGGCAAAACATTTCCACAATAACAAGACCATCAAGATGTTTCTCCTGATGTTTTTGGTGCATAAAGTAGTTACTCTAAGCTGCCCTGCAAGTGATGCTTTCCTTGTTCCACATGAGTGGTACCAGCCTGGAGACTTCACCATTGGTGGGATGGCATCTCACATGGGCTACCACTTTTATTCAATGAAATTTGACGAAAATCCTACTAGAATACCTTACGATGTACCAACGTAAGAATTTGTCTTCCATGTCTCATCTTAGCCAAATTTCAAAATCTCTCATATGAGTAAAAGTTGTTTGTGCACAAATCTTTATTTTTAAATGTAATCAACGCTTTCTGTGTCTTTCAAATGCATCTGGTTCTGACAGATCAAATATTTTTCTTTACTTTTTTTAAAAAGACGTTCATTCACCTGGTTGAACATCTACTGAGGTTAAGGTAATTTTATAAAAACTTTAAAATCCCTCCTCACAAAAATTACATACAGTAAATGAGTGACACCTGATTAATGTATTCATGTACCGCTTTCTGAAAATCTTGTAGAAAATAGAGTGTTTTGAAAACAAGTCACTACTAAGACTATTGATTGCATAATATTGGAAGAAAGAAGACTTACCTACAATTGGAGAATGGATTAGTAAAGTATCAAATTTAGCAGAAATGGCAAAAATTTCTGCCTACTTGAAAGACTGTACACAAGAAAAATATATTTTGGAATGGAGGAAGTGGATTGATTATATTCAAAATAAGTATCAGATTAAAAAATATCAATTAGTTTTGAGTGAAGTTAGAATTGCTATGTATTAGTTTAAGAAAGAAGGAATTGATAGTGTGATGGTGTGAAATGGAATATGTTTTATGTTATATTTTAGATTATGTTTGTTAGTTACAATATCCTGTATTCTGTTCTGGGAAGTCTCGGGGGAATGAGGGGAAGGGAAGACTATAAATTGATTGGTTGCCATTGTACAGGAATAATGGTAGAATTAAACAAGTTGAATGGTGTAATGTCGGGACTGCTCGCAAACACTCCCGAAGGAAAGGGTAAGGAAAGAAGAGTAAAGAAGGAAGAAAGTAGGTAGGCAGGTGGGTAGGAGGAAAGAAGGAGGAGAAGAAAGGATAGGAGGAGGAGAAGAAGGAGAAGATAGAGGGTTAGAAAGGATGGTAGTGAGAAGTGGGAAGAGGAGGGAAGTAGGAAAGCGAGGAGAAGGTGGTGGGAAAGTTTAAGAAGGATGAGAAGGAAGAAAGGATTAAAGGGGAGTGGCAGTCGAGCAGCCCTGATTGAGTATAATTTGAGTATAGGACTGATTGTTGGATAAGTGATTGTATTGTACACTGGTCAAATTGTGGGAATTATTATGGAAAATAAAAAAAATTTGCTTTAAAAAAAAAAAAAGAAAACAAGTCACTAGTAAATGTTGCACTATATATTTGTTGCAAATCATGGAAATATTATGTAAAAAGTAAATTTGAACTCTGTAGGAATTATCAATAAAGGAGAATATTTGTAGCTCAGGGTTAAATGAGGAGTCCTTGGTGCTTTCTGATATTTCATATTTTCTTGCAGAAATTTCGTTATCCAAACTAGATAACATCCTAAGTGCCAGGCAGTGATGATACCTATATGTACCGTATATGTGGTACCAGTACCGTATATGTACCGTATATGTACCGTATATGTGGTACCACTGCCAGGCAGTGATGATACCTATATGTACCGTATATGTGGTACCGTGCTCAATAGTAGTACCTGTGAGAGGGATCTTGGAGTCCTAGTGGATAACCATTTAGATATGAGCCAGCAGTGTGCAGCAGCTGTTAAAAAAGCCAACACAGTTCTGGGCTGCATAAACAGAGGGATAGAATCAAGATCACGTGAAGTGTTAGTGCCACTTTATAATGCCTTGGTAAGGCCACACTTGGAATATTGCATCCAGTTTTGGTATACGATGTAAAAGATGTTGAGACTCTAGAAAGAGTGCAGAAGAGCAACAAAGATGATTAGGGGACTGGAGGATAAAACATATGAAGAACGGTTGCAGGAACTGGGTATGTCTAATTTAACAAAAAGAAGGACTAGGCGAGACATGATAGCTGTGTTCCAATATCTTAGGGGCTGCCACAAAGAAGAGGGAGTCAGGCTGTTCACCAAAGCACCTGAGGGTAGAACAAGAAGCAATGGGTGGAAACTGGTCAAAGAAAGAAGCAACTTAGAACTAAGGAGAAATTTCCTGACAGTTAGAACAATTAATAAGTGGAACGACCTGCCTTCAGAAGTTGTGAATGCTCCAACACTGGAAATTTTTAAGAAAATGTTGGATAACCATCTGACTGAGATGGTGTAGGGTTTCCTGCCTGGGCAGGGGGTTGGACTAGAAGGCCTCCAAGGTCCCTTCCAACTCTGATGTTATGTTATGTTATATTATCTACTTTGGGTGATGAAATGTTTGCAAGAAAGCTACCCAGCTAAGAGAGCACCAGGGATCCCTCCAAAGAAATTATTAAGAACTTTAGAAAAAGTGATGATCTTTTTACTATTGTCAGAGAAAGAAATGTTTGTTATTCATAGAGAAATGATGAGAATTGTCAACTTACTTTTTCAGCTGGGGTATTTACAATA
>NC_080542.1:6732199-6739699 GCF_028640845.1 Ahaetulla prasina
TAGATGATATGATAGATAGATATTCTATCAGATGATAGCTAGCTAGCTAACTAGCTATTCTATCAGATGATAGACAGACAGATAGATAGACAAACAGATATTCTATCAGAGATAGATAGATGATGGATAGATAGATGTTCTATCAGATGATAGCTAGATAGACAGACAGATATTCTAAGATGATAGCTAGATAGACAGACAGACATTCTATCAGATGATAGCTAGCTAGCTAACTAGCTATTCTATCAGAGATAGATAGATGATGGATAGATGATGGATAGATAGATGATAGATAGATAGATGATGGATAGATAGATGTTCTATCAGATGATGGATAGATAGATATTCTATCAGATGATAGACAGACAGATAGACGAACACAGACAGACAGACAGATAGATAGATAGACAGACAGACAGACAGACAGACAGACAGATAGATAGATGATGGATAGGTAGATAGATAGATAGATAGATAGATAGATAGATAGATAGATAGATAGATAGATAGATAGATATTCTATCAGATGATAGACAGACAGACAGAAAGAAAATCAGATAGATAGATATTCTATCAGAGATAGATAGATAGATAGATAGATAGATAGATAGATAGATAGATAGATAGATGATATGATAGATAGATATTCTATCAGATGATAGATAGATGATGGATGATAAATAACACAACTTGTGGAAGCAACAGATGAATTTTAAGAAGTTTTTAAAAGGCCTTGAGTTTCATTTAAGTGACTGCTGTGCGGACAATGTCCACACGATGGCAGGAGACGATCAGGAAAGAATCCCCAGAAGCTAAATTAGACCAAGCGGAAACAGACATTTTTAGTGACTGTGTCAACGGTAATGCTATTTTTGTGTGTGTGTGTGATTTCTGGAGGTCCAATGTCCACACGATGGCAGGAGACGATCAGGAAAGAATCCCCAGAAGCTAAATTAGACCAAGCGGAAACAGACATTTTTAGTGACTGTGTCAACGGTAATGCTATTTTTGTGTGTGTGTGTGATTTCTGGAGGTCCATAGGGTTGATCACCATAAAATGATATTGAAAACCATCTGATATTCTATCAGATAGATAGATAGATAGATAGATAGATAGATGTTCTATCAGATGATGGATGATAAATAACACAACTTGTGGAAGCAACAGATGAATTTTAAGAAGTTTTTAAAAGGGTTTGAGTTTTATTTAAGTGATTGCTGTGCGGACAATGTCCACATGGTGGCAGGAGACGATCAGGAGAGAATCCCCAGAAGCTAAATTAGACCAAGCAGAAAGAGACATTTTTAGTGACTGTGTCAACGGAGATGCTATTTTTGTGTGTGTGTGTGTGTGTGTGATTTCTGGAGGTCCAATGTCCACATGGTGGCAGGAGACGATCAGGAGAGAATCCCCAGAAGCTAAATTAGACCAAGCGGAAAGAGACATTTTTAATGACTGTGTCAACGGAGATGCTATTTTTTTTGTGTGTGTGTGTGATTTCTGGAGGTCCATAGGGTTGATTGCCATAAAATGATAGGGAAAACCATCTGATATTCTATTAGATGATAGATAGATAGATAGATAGATAGATAGATAGATAGATAGATAGATAGATAGATAGATAGATAGACAGACAGACAGACAGACAGACAGACATTCTATCAGATGATAGATAGATAGATAGATAGATAGATGATATGATAGATAGATATTCTATCAGATGATAGATAGATAGATAGATAGATAGATAGATAGATAGATAGATAGATAGACAGACAGATATTCTAAGATGATAGCTAGCTAGCTAACTAGCTATTCTATCAGATGATAGATAGATAGATATCTAATCAGATTAGATAGATAGATAGATAGATAGATAGATAGATAGATAGATAGATAGATAGATAGATAGATAGATAGAGAAAGACAGACAGATAGACGAACACAGACAGACAATCAGATAGATGGATGGATAGATAGATAGATAGATTAGATGATAGATAGATGTTCTATCAGATGATGGATAGATGATGGATGATAAATAACACAACTTGTGGAAGCAACAGATGAATTTTAAGAATTTTTTAAAAGAGCTTGAGTTTTATTTAAGTGACTGCTGCGCGGACAACGTCCACACGATGGCAGGAGCTGATCAGGAGAGAATCCCCAGAAGCTAAATTAGACCAAGCAGAGAAACGTTTTTAGTGACTGTGTCAACGCAGATGCTAATTTTTTATTTTTTTATTTTATTTCTGGAGATCCGTAGTGTTGATAGCCATAAAATGATAGGGAAAACCTTTAGGAGACACGTAGTTTCATTTCCAAAGAGTGTAGAGCAGAGGTGGGTTTCACATTTTTACTCCTGGTTTGCCGTGTGCGCACACGCTTGCTTTGCGCATGTACGCTTCTGCAGATATGCCTGGCCAGGGGTGGGATTCAAATAATTTAGCAATAGGTTCTCTACACTAATGACCAGCTGGGTAGGCGTGGCTTGGTGGTCATATGACCGTGTGGGCGTGGCCAACTCAACGTCACTCATGTCGATGGGCGCTTCGCCTGAGCTGTTACAATGTACTAAGGGTTAACCAGAAAGGCAGTTTCTGTAAGCAGGGCAATAAAGATGAGGCTAGAAACACCACCAGAATGTTTCCTTCCTGCCTTCCTTACAGGATTAGCCCTGGAAAGTGGGGGGAAAAAACAAAATAAGATTTCTTCCAACAACCAGTTCTCCAAATGGCTTAGAAAGTTAACAACCGGTTCTCCCGAATAGGTGCGAACCGGCTGAATCCCACTACTGCTCCTGGCCTTCCGTGCATGTCCTTTGCTCACGTGTGTGCCTTCCACACATGTGCCTGGCCTCGAAAACATGGCTAAATAGGGCGGCATAGTGCCAGGGCAGGTGGACAGGCACACCTGCAGTTGCCGCTACTGGTTCACCCGAACCGGTCTGAACTGGCTGAATGCTACCACCGGCATAGAGTCCACCTAGTAATTCCACTTGAAACGGCTTTTTTAAAATTTTTTTTAAAAAACCATGGAAGTTGTAACCTACTTCTATTTCCTCCAGTGACATTACTGCTATGCTCCCTTCAGGCTTAGAAGAGCAAAATGTCAGAAAATGGAAATGTTTGCTTGCTTGATGATCATTGATCATGGCTCACCTATTTGAGTTGCACAAATCTAGATGACCCCAACAGGTCTCTTCTAGAAATTTCCATAAGATGATATCTCGTTGGTATTTAACACCAGCTAAGTTATCAAGTTATAACTTAATGATTGATTGATTGATTGTTGATTGATTGGTGTTGGTATTTAACACCAGCTAAGTTATAAGGGACGCGGTGGCTCAGGGGCTAGGATGTTGAGCTTGTCAATCGAAAGGTTGACAACTCAGCAGTTCGAATCCTTAGTGCTGCCGTGTAACGGGGTGAGCTCCCGTTACTTGTCCCAGCTTCTGCCAACCTAGCAGTTCGAAAGCACATAAAAAATGCAAGTGGAAAAATAGGGACCACCTTTGGTGGGAAGGGAACAGCGTTCTGTGTGCCTTTGGCGTTGAGTTATGCCGGCCACATGATCACGGAGATGTCTTCGGACAGCGCTGGCTCTTCGGCTTTGAAACGGAGATGAGCACCACCCCCTAGAGTCGGCAACGATTAGCACGTATGTGTGAGGGGAACCTTTACCTTTACCTTTAAGTTATCAAACCGGTCAAACTGGTCAATCCTAGAGGAGATCAACCCTGACTGTTCTTCAGAAGGCCAGATCCTGAAGTCAAAACTCAAATACTTTGGCCACCTAATGAGAAGGAATGACTCCCTGGAGAAGAGCCTAATGCTCGGAATGATTGAGGGCAAAAGAAGAATGGGATGGCAGAGAACGAGGTGGCTGGATGAAATCACCGAAGCGGTCGGCGTGAGCTGAAATCAGAAGTGGGTTTCAGCAGGTTCTGACCAGTTCTGGAGAACCGGTAGCAGAAATTTTGAGTAGTTCGGAGAACCAGTAGTAAAAATTCTGACTGGCTCTGCCCCCATCTATTCTCTGCCTTCCAAGTCCCAGCTCATGGGGAGGAAATTTGGATTTTGCAGTACCCTTCCCCTGGTTTGGGGAGGGAATGGAGATTTTACAGTATCCTTGCCCTGGAGTGGTCTGGGAATGGAGATTTTACAGTATCCTTCCCCTGCCACGCCCACCAAGCCACGTCCACAGAACCTGTAGTAATTTTTTTTGAAATGCACCACTGCTCCAGAAAATGGTAGTGGACAGGAAGGCCTGGAGGATCGTTGTCCATGGGGTCACGATGGGTCGGACACGACTTTGCAACTAACAGCAACAATTAGAACACTGAGATTAGAAGTTCTTTGACTCACAATATGATTCCTGGGACGAATTCTTAGCAGGCCCAAAAAAGTTCCTGAACTTGAATGCTGAACTTTGGCAGTCACACCAATTTACCCGTGCCAAGATTTCCTGTTAGATTTTATGGAATAAGGGATGAGAAGAGATCCAGCATAGAATTAAGGAGAAATTTTCCAAACCGTGAGAACCATCAATCAGTGGAACGGTTTGCCTCCAGAAGCTGCAGCTGGTCCATCACTGGAGGTTGTGAAGAAGACATTGGACAGCCAGAACGGTAGATGGTGGTTGGCCTAGACGACCTCCAAGCCACAATTCTGTGATTCCGAGGTATTCTGATTTCAAAATACAGCAACGTTCACAATGGCCACATGGTGGGAGCAGAGGATCGAAAATGGAGTAACAACTTGAGAATGGGGGAAGGGTCAGCTATTATCGGAGAAAGGCAGGAGCTCCTAACTCTGACCAAGTAGGAGGACCAAAAATGGAACCCAACAATGTTCAGAAAAGGTAGCATGGAAAAAAAAAAAGGAATTTTGAGTTCTTTTATTTCTCAAACTCTCCCAAAAACAATTTTGGTGGAATCCTAACAGTTGGTCTCCTCTTCATTGAGACTATGATGGAAGTGAGTCTAGAAAACCATCACACAAGGATTGACAGCCTGAGCATCAGGTTGACTACCAAGGTCTGGAGGGCTCTGTCCAACTGGGCATGGCTCGTCTAGTGAAGAGAAGGACCAGAGGAGACATGATAGCATCTTCCAATATTTGAGGGGCTGCCATAAAGAGGAGGGTGTGTGTGTCAAACTATTTTCCAAACCATCCGAAGGTCAGACAGGGAATAATGGATGGGAAACTGATCAAGGAGAGATTCAACCTGGAAAGAAGGAGGTATTTCCTGACAGAAAGAACAATCCACCTGTTGTGCCTTGTCCTCCCTCTTCTCCTCAGCTGGGCCTCTCCCATCTCATCCTGGGTCTGCTATCAGACTCTGAGTCTGATAATGAAGATGAATGGCCTGTCATGCCTCCAGCCCCCGGCCCTGGCCCCATGCCCGGAGAGGATGTCAGGAATGAACAAACAAACCTCACTCATGCAGCGTGTGTTCCTTTGGCTCAGCCTTCAGAGCAGGAAGCCAGCCAGGTGCTGGAATTACTCGGGCCTACTCCCTCTGACCCCTCCCTTTCCCAGACGCTGACAGCAGATCCAGCTGAAGACAATGCACAGTGGGAGGATCCTCACTTCCGGAGATCTGAGAGGCGACGTCAGCAGAAGGAGGGAGGGGCAGGCCTGGATAAATGCTGAGTCATGGAGCCACACCGCACAGCCTATATAAAGGACCTGCTTTTGGCATTCCTTGAGTCAATCAAAGTCTCATCTATTTTGCTGAAGTCACAACTTAGATTCCTGCCTGCCCTGAGAAATCTGAAAGGAATTTGGCAAAGCTGTGGAGGCTTCGTGGCCACGCTTGATACGGACTTCCTAGACCCGGTTGTCGGAGGGGGACTGGGACACGACACCACTGATGGAACAGAAGTTGCCTTCGGAAGTTGTGGGAGCTGCATCCCTGGAAGCTTTCAAGAAGAGACTGGTCTGCCATCTTGTCAGAAATGGTGTAGGGTCTCCTGCTTGGGCAGGGGAGGGGTGGACTAGATGACCTGCAAGGTCCCCCTCCAACTCCGTTAATCTGTTAAAACAACTCTAGAATGATTCAGGGTCATTTTCAAGATCTTTCCCCATTTTTCACATTGGGTGAATTCTTGCTTTCTTATCCAGCAGGTGGCAGACAACAACAGCTTGGTTCGGAAGATCTATTTTGGTCTGTAATTTTTTTTTCCTCCCCACCATAAGGATTAGAAGTGCGGAGTATTCGGATACAATCTGGCAAGGTATTTCTGATTTGGTGAAGGACTTTCTGGCTGCAGAATGGATGATCCCTCAGGTGGCTGGGCTTTTTTTCTCCACCTGATTCTGGAATCACCTAACACTTGTTTTTCCTCCGTTCACCTGCAGGCGGCATATAAAGAAATCCTATCGTGGCCTGCTTAGAGGAGACCTGGGCATTTTAGGGAGACCGAGCAGCATATTCAATCCTTTGGCGAGTGTTGCTTGAAATAGATTCGGAAAAGGATTCGGTAAAGGATTGTATGATAAAATGGGCACAGAATATTCAGGAACCAATAATGTTGGCAACGTGGGAGAAAATCTGGGTTAGAAATGTTAAGTTTACACAAGCGCAGAATCTAAGGGAAAATTTTTATAAGATGTTTTATAGATGGCATTTAGATCCCCCAAAATTATCATGTATGTATCCTGATATCCAAGCGAAATGTTGGAGGTGTGATTGTGATGACGCTACATATTTTCATATTTGGTGGACTTGCAAGAAAATTAAAGCCTTTTGGATAAGAATTTGGTGGATTATTCAAAATGTCTTGAAGAAGAAGATAAAGTTCCTGCCGCAATTTTTCCTTTTGGGATTTATAACGGATTGTACAGTGACTGAGACTAAATTGATTTTGAACTTAATAACAGCAGCAAGGCTGCTGATTGGACAATATTGGAAGAAAAAAGAATTACCTACAAAAGAAGAATGGATATTGAAAGTTGAAAGGCAAAAATCTCAGCCTTTTTGAAAGACAATACGCAGGAAAGATATTTAACTGAATGGAAAAAATGGATTGATTATTTACAAAATAGATATCAGATTAAGAGATATCAGATTGCATTTGAATAATTAGGATATATTATTTTAGAATGTTATGGGGGAGGTTAGGAAATGAAAAGACTCGGATGAGGCTAATTGGATTAGAAGGGAAAATCTTTCTCTGTGTTTGGTTTATGTATAACAATACCTTGTGATTGACCCAGGAAGCCGGTGTGTGTGTGTGTGTGTGTGTGTGAAGGGAGGGGTGAAGGGGGTTTTGACAGGGGGAGGAGAGGAAAAAGGGGGAAAATGTTTGTTTGTTTTTAAAAACTTTTTCTATGAAAAAAAAAATCCCCATTCCCAACCCACTCCGGGGGAAGGATACTGCAAAATTCCCATTCCCTTCCTGACTACAGGGGAATGATACTGCAAAATCCCCATTCCCACCCCACTCCGGGGGAAGGATACTGAAAAATCCCCATTCCCACCCTACTCTGGAG